>NC_051193.1:56085091-56137591 GCF_015220075.1 Falco rusticolus | reverse complement strand
AACAAACTGCTTGTGGCACTACTACTTGTACCCAATTACCAATTCAGAGAGAAAATAAAAAGCAGTTTCAGTAGAGTCAGGGTGGGAAATCTCCAATTAGCACCAATTAGCGAAGTTGCTTCCTACAGCGGAATTCTGGGGACATAAGAAAAAAAATAATCTCCCAGAATGCCTGGTTGGAGCATTTATTTACCAGGTGATGGGACTCCCGAAGAATAACTTGATGAGGATTTGCGCCTGTGGGACTTGAATACAGATACTACTTGGAACTTGCCTGCTCGATTTGACTGGTCAATCATAGGCTGTACTATTCTTCTTCTGGCATTAATAAACCTGCAACAGAATACAAAGAATAGAAGTCCTTTCATCAGCTTGCCTCTGTGTTTTGAGAACACCTCTGCTTTAAAACTGACGGGATTTTAGCATGGTGTGGCAACGTGTTTTGCTTCATGTTGCTTTTTAAAAGAGTATAATTTCACTTTAAAGGATTTTCCTCTAAGTGCTCAGAAATCGTAACCGGTAACACGCTTATCTTACTAGCCAGCTTAAAGCTGGATTTGCCAGAAGGCTTTGAACGAGCAAATGCGACCGAAAACTTGTGTTAAAAGACAATTGTTTCTTTAACTTCTCCGAGTGGCTTGGAACCTGGTTAAAGTTCACAGGCTGGGAGACTTTTTTTTTTCTGTTTCCATCCTAGGGATCCAGCTACCCTTGCAGCTGGCCATAAATGAGGACCAGGCTTTGCCACTCCATGCTTTCACAAGGTATCGTTAGGTCAGCAAAGCCATCAATTAGGCTGTCTGAAGTTTTATCACCAGCGCAGCAGCAATAAGTGCCGGCCCAGAAAGACTTCTGCTCTTCTGCAACTCCTGCAGTTGGAGCCTGTAAAGGCGGGGGTCGTTTGGAGGTCAGTGCCAGCTGGGGGCCACCTCTGCGGCCGAGCGGGGACACTCCGTGCAAGGCGACCGCCCGCCCTAAACCCAGGCACCTTTCAACTCGTTAGAAACCCCCAGTTGCAGGTACATGTGGTTAATATTAGGCCCAAAATAACCTTTTTTTTTCATCTCAAACTGGGGCGGTTGCCGCGGCTTTTGAGCACTGGTAAAGGCAGTTAGTTGGCTGCGGAGCCTGGATTTAATTTTGCTGGTAATCCAAAAATAAGTGCTTGCATATTTCTTATTAGCTTAATGCGCAGCGATCCACATCGGCACAAGCTAAGCCAAATTAATTTCCCTAAAATAATTTTAAAACTTGCCTCTTCACAGAAATTCTTTCAAAACAGGGTAATTTTCTATCACTCAGGAGCCACACTTGGTTTTTTCTCCCCTCTTTGTGTTTGAGAACACTTTGGAGCCTTCGTGCAGGTTTTGTGTGCTATTTCACAGCTCAGGCTTTCGGCTGGTGACCCTTAAGGAGTGCTAATGAAGTCGAATACTAGTGTTTAATCCTCTTCAGAAATACTAACATGCCCATCATCCAAAACAGCCTCCAAATAATTGCCATTGGGCCCGATCCAACGCCTAGTGAAGTCTTTCAGTCACTTAGCTGAAAACTAAGTTCATCTGCTCATTTAGTAAATTGCTAGCCTTTATAGAGCATCAACTCCACAAGGCCTTTTGTCGCTTCCCTCCCTCCCTCCCAACCCCTGGTTAAATTCCTCCGCAGATAATAAAAGACAGCGGCACACCTTCGATTACATCTTCCGTAATCACAGTCGTGGAAATTTCATTAGACAGATGCATAAATGTTACAAGTAGCACTAAAGGGCTCTTTTGCATCTTTCTGTTTACATCTAAAAGACATTCTTTATTCTTTAAGAAAAGTATAATTCAGTTGTCAGAAATGTCATCCTGCCTCAGAATTAATCATGACTTCAGGTATTAAAATAAAAACTCAGACACAGTCGATGTACTTGTTTATTCCCTTCTGACTGTGGCACAGCGAAGGCATCTCCTACCCCGGCGCTGTGATTTTGAGGCACGTTTCCATCCTCAAAGACAAAGGTCCCCGATAGGACTTAATTTGCTGAGCTACTTTCCAGTAATGTTACCGCGCTGACCAAATGGAGCCTGACCTGAACCTCCTCCATCCAGCGTGCCTTTTATCAGCTAAAGTTAAGGCCAATAGAGATTAACAGGAAAGCCTGATAAGACTGTTTTCTCTCCTCCTATGAGCTTCTAATGGTGTATACAGATGGCAAGGTTTTAAAGAATGGAATGAACGCTTATTTAGGCCTGTAAAAAATCACAGACAACAGAAACACCCCCACACACGCACACACTTTCCGTCTTACTAACCCTTTTTCTTCAATCAGGCCACTCTTCAGGGAAACCAAATTGCTTTTTCGTTTTTTGTTTAAAACCCAACCACTTTTATTATTTACATCTGGTGGTCCCCTTATTTATGTCCCTCTCCACTTCCCTGCACACACACCCCAGCTCACAGGGCTGCGAAGCATTATGGGCCTTGGCTCTCAGCGGGAGAACTCGACACTGTCTTCAAACAAATAATTAAGGGGAAGGTTAAAGGTTCACCCAGAGGTCATATCTTTGGATACTCCTCAGAAAGTTTACATTAGTAAAAAATGGGTGCCCTCTGAAGTGTTCTTTCAATGGGCTCACACAACAAGGCAGAGCATTAAGAAAATTCTAAGTCCTGAAGCGTTTCAGGTGACAACTGCTTTACCTCCCTGAGCATGCAGATTGGGATACTCCACTCCAGCCTCACATAGCTGACAGCCACCACAGAGTAAGACTTTTGGGACAGGTGCTGAAAACCCAGTCTTTTCCTGCCATTCACTCCCAAAAGAGCTTGGCCTGATTTTATTCCACTGATGTGAATAAAGCCATCCTTTCACTGTGAACTCTGCATAGAGGCAATTCACCAGATGTTTTGGAAATGGAAATTAAAGCTCTAATAGTGAGTGACCAGATTTGTTTCCACACACACAAAAAAATAGTTAAAAAACTGATTTGTGCAGTAAAACTTGCAAAAAATAGCGCTTGGTTTTGATTTCTGATTTCATTATTTCTCCATTTTTCTTTTGCACGTATGCATAACTGCAGGTGCAAATGATGTCCTCTAGACCAGCAACACTTTGTCTGAAGAGAAGATACACTGTCATACACTTAGAAAGATACAGGAGCACAGAGGTTTTTAGGCATGCAGATCTTTTTGAAATTCCATCTCTATGGCTCCTCTGAAAAATCCTGTCCATATACGGCATCAGTTATACCCCCTCAATGGGTATGTCTGAAAAATTACATATGAAATTATTTGTATTTGCAAAATTGCAGGTGCAAAACAGGCACACATTTCAGGTGCAGCTAAAAATCAGATCCTAGTTTCATTAGCAGTAGCTACATCACTTAATGCATCAGCACAATTGGTAGACAAGGGCACAGAACACAGTGTTTGTGGATTTTTATTTATTCTTTATACTGCCCCATAAATATGCAGAGTGCATAATAGAGACATAGAAACCACAGTCCCTGCCCTAGCCCTTACATTTTTTGAGGGCTTTTTTTGAATCCTTCAGGGAGCCATCTCCAGGGCCAAAGTAAAGCAAAATACAGTCTTTTGCACAGCACTTCAGTTCATGCGTTGCAGAAACACCGTGACGTTATTTTGGCACAAATGTCTCCAAAAGACACTAAGAGACAGGTGAAAAAGAGAACCCCAATGTCACTATTTCCAGCATCATTTGGAACCCTATAAAAGAAGAATTCACAGCTCTGCCCCTGATGCTAATTCCCTGCCATGCTTATACCCTTCA
This sequence comes from Falco rusticolus, assembly GCF_015220075.1. Classification (NCBI taxonomy): domain Eukaryota; kingdom Metazoa; phylum Chordata; class Aves; order Falconiformes; family Falconidae; genus Falco; species Falco rusticolus. Next base: position 56,133,816 of record NC_051193.1, on the reverse strand, counting down.
TCCAGGGGCCAAAGATTGGATGGCCTGAAAAGATGAGTAAAATCTATCAACACGACTTTCTTTGTTACTCTTCTGTTAATAGTACTTCATATCATTTGGATGATAGCAGCAGTTAGATGACCCAATGAAGCTCAGTCTTACTCCACTCCATGCCCCACAAGCACACGGTCCAAGAGAACTTGGGGTATGCACAGACAGACTCCAGGCAGAGCCTGGGGCAGAGGAGAGACACCTTCTCCCTGTTTGTGAAGGGTAACTGAGACAGAAGGAGATTAAGTGACAAGGCCAAAGTCATACAAGAGATCTTTGGCAGAGCTACACACCCAACATAGATTTTCTCAGTCCTCTTTCAGCGCTCCTACAATCTGCTATCCATATGCTATCTTTCCTTTGTTCCCCCAGCTTAGCAGCCAGGCACACTGGCAGGGGACTGCAGAGAGAGCTCACATTGCCACTGTTTGTGCCTTACCTGCTGTGTAGATAAAGAGGGGTCATCAGCCTCCAGGGCTGTGAGGCAATACCTTCACAAACTCTACATTCATATGGTACTTGGTCCTCGTTCCAGAATGATAAATGAGGTGTGTAATGTTGAGAAATACATGTCATTGACATAGTACGTTTAATGAAAATCTCACTTCCAGCATTTTGCAAATGACAGATTACTCACCTCGCTTATTCAAACAATAGCCATTTGAATTAAAAGGAGGGGTTTTGCATCTTGTGTTTTTCTTTAATTGCTACTGAAAGCAGCCATATGTATTTCCTATAGTGAGAGCCTGTCTTTCTCACACAAGTAGTTCTGGTAACTTTTGTGGGGCAATTTATGAAAGCACAATGAACAAGATTTGGCTCAAAATGCACAACAAAATGGACTTTTAAAAGCAGTAATTTAATTTTTATCTGCTTCCAGCAAAAAACAGTAGAGCAGTAAAGGTATACTAGTGAATATGCAGCGTAGTCTGGTGATTTGGTAGCCCTACTCCTAATTGGTTGCTACCGTTGCTAATTAGCATGACAATATAATCTAAATATATGCATTTAATTGAATCTCTCCAAATAGAGCCTTGGTTTTCTTTGTCCAAAATGAACTGTATTCTGTATTTTATAGGAAGTCCTGTAATTAATTTTCTTTATATATTTATCATATTATATCTCAAGTCATATAAAATGATGCTAAATTCACATTTACATAATATATTTTATTTTTATAGATAACAACACAGAAAGATATTTCTGCAAAGTGCAAAAGAGATTAAGTAGCAAATAGAGATCTTTCTTAGTCTGCTTGTTCAAATCTGTTACATTAAAAAAAAAATTGTTGTTGTTGCCACTGTCTTTTTTAGACAGTGCGTCTTTTTTAGTGGTACGTGTGTTTCAAAACACTGTGACCACTCATTAACAGAATCTGAGTAAGATTAGTTCTTGAAATGAACTGTTAGTGGCTGTACTGGTTAGTAATCAGAATCAGAAATATCTCCAGCCTTATTGTACGGCTATCATGGAAAATTCACTTTAAGTATGTAGGGTCACAACATGTCTCAGGAAGATGAAGTGCATGGAAGCTTAGGAAACTACACTTCATCCCCAACTTGGGGTCTAATCTGAACTGAAGCAGAGAGTAGTATTTAACTCCAGTCACTTGTCGATGTGTCTAATATCTTCTGTGAGATGAACTGGTGCAAAACTGAATCACTCTCCTGCAGCAGAGGAAAGAAACTCCTTCTGAGAAACTGAGGAACAACACGGAGCCACCATGTACAACTCAAAACTTTTCAGTATCAGTCTTCAATCTCAATTTCTACTTAAAATATCCATCCAGAAAACAAGGTGTTAAAATATTGCATTTATTTAACAAACTAGCCACTGCATGTTGCAATGGGTACTCTATTATTTATGTGAAAAACAGAGAAATAAACAAATTTGTGAGACAAGTTCACAATCAGTTCTCTGAAAGGATTAATGACAAGGAAAGTTTTGACTCAATTTAGATTTTAGCGCAAGAAGACACTTCTGCTCTTTTGTTTTAAAAGAACAAAGATACTGAACGAACACCATCAGAGGCTTAGTTATAGAAATGGTAAAAATAAAAGTAACAACAATAACAATAATGTAGGGTTAAAATTGTGTATTTTCTGTCATGTGAATATAAAGCCTAATTTTCAAAATTTTTAGATACCCAGAGGAAGAGACTAGCAAGATTTTTCAAAAACCTGCCAAATGTAAATGAGAAGTTTGGCTTTTATTAAACGTAGGTAAATAGGAGCTGAGCTTGATAAATAAATGGGGTTTAAGCACCTGCCTCAATATTTTGCTGAGTCAGACCCTAAGAATGCATTCTAAAAAATAATCCAAATGTTTTCACCTTGGATGGGAAAGTAAATCTTTGCCCAAATGGTATTTCAGTATTTGGACTATGAACATGTCAGTGTTTAGCTCAAGAGTACACACTACACTGACCCCTTGTTGCCCAAGAATGCCCTAATTTGGAAGGGAAAATAGCCAATGAAATATTATATCTAATTCACAAAAAATGTTTTCATAAGTAACCTAGAAAATTGCTTCTTTCCCAGGCTGAAAGAATTATTTCAGAAGTCTTGAGCAGATCAGAGCAGTCTGAAAGAATGCATTAGAAAAGACTAATTTGCAGAAACACTTTTATCAATATACACCCTCCCCGCCTTTCCAGCAGTCTTTGTCTATCACCCAAACTTTTATCTGAGCAAGTAAAACCTAATTATCTTAGTTTATTTAACTTCTCCCTCCAATATGTATTCTAAACTGACAGAATTAGGTTTAAGTGTCCTTCAGTATGTGTGTGTACAAAAATAGTTGAAAAAGCCCTTGTTTATGCTTCACTGAATCTATGCCGCACCTGGTTACCAACTCTTATTTGCAGCATTCCTTATAGGAAATTTAAAAAGCTGAGTTAGTCACCTGGAAATGAGCCATCTAAATAAAGCTTCCCTAAGTCATGAATATTGAGAAATGGAATCACTTACACCGTTGGTTTTGAGAGGGAGAGGGAGGGACAGGCAGGTTTATTCCCTGACAAAACTCCACATAGTTTTGGACAGCCTTGTTAGAGAAGGGGGGGCGGGGGCTGTTTAAACTGACTTTCTTAAGCCAATTTAGACATCTCACATCTGTCAAAGGTGTGATTCAGAGGACATAAGTCAGCAGCCACGTTTGGTGAAAGCTCCAGAAGATGACAGAGAGCAACTACGCTGGGTGCCTGAGGCAGCCCGAGGCAGGCGCTAACCGTCCTGAGGACCTCTGCCGCATCTTGTATGTTTACGTTGGAGCTCCTAAACGTGCATTGCGCCACTCAGAGCTGCCAATTGTTGGAAATCATGAATTTGCCTGTCCCATAACTGTGAGGCTGTCCTAAAAAATCGGAAATTTAAACAGCACTCTTCTTGGTGTTTACTTTGTGAGATTTTTCAGTCATTGCGCCACATTTTTAAACAGCGCTTCTCAGCCACAAAATCTAGAAACTTACATGAAAAGATTCCCACGTAACCATAGTCTCCTGGAGCCAGGACCTCGAGTTAACATGAAATAACTTGAGCCTTGCGATAAAATCATGAGAATTGGCAAGACGGGCATCTATTCACCTCAGAGAAAATCTGCCTCGTTAAACACATAACTCTTGGTTACCAGGTTACTACCTCTTGGGAGCGCGGGGCAATGCTTTGGCTCTGCCAAGGGAGGACCTGGTGCCTCACGGGGCGCACCCGCACTGCAGCCCAAGCCCCAGGGAGCTGCCCTGCCTTTGCACCTGAGACGGGGGCTTCTGTTGGGACCCCTTCCCTACAATGAAGGCAGACATCCAGGAGGCCCCAGGCACAGCCAGGGTGCCCTGGTTCTCCCCATCAACCCGGAGGCCCCATGGCCACCTGGCTCCCCTGCCGGCCCCGTGCCTCGCAGCTTCCACCGGCCTCGCCACCACCCCAGGGCCGTGCGGGCCCAGCGCCAAGGCCCAAGCCAGCCTGCGCTTGGGGTCGGTGCCCGGTAACGCCGGCAAGGCAAGAGCTGCCGCTCCCTGCTGCAAAACCGAGCTCGCCCCGAGCCCCAGCCTGCGGTGGCCCCAGGTGAGGCCTCCCGCTGTGCAGCAGGGCGCCATGAGGTGGGGCCAGAGCACCGCTGCCGGCCGGGGGTGCCGCTGCCCCCGGGGCGCCAGGTAGCCCTGCGGCCGCGCTGGAGCGTTCCGCGGGGCGAGCGGGGGGACTGCGCCGCGCTGGGCAGCCGGGGCGCCGCGGGGCGCCGCTGCGAAGGAGAGCGGGCGAGAGCGGGTCCGGCTGGGGGGCTGCGGGGGACCAGGCGCCGCTGCCCCGCGCCCGCCCGGGCCGCGGGTGGACACGGCCCCCGCGGAGCCCCGGGGAAGGCAGTGCAGCGCCGCGTTCCCGCCGGGCGCCTGGCGGCAGCGGCGCCTGGCAGCGCGGCCAGGCACACCTGCAGCCGCCCAGCGCCCACCGGCCCGGCTGGTTCTCTTTCCTGAGCGCCATCAGGTTATTCATAGACGGCTGTTCATCATGCACCGTAAAAATGATCTTTTAAAGATACTTGAAAGGAAGGGAGGAGACAAACAGACATCCTTAGCTATTCATACCTTCAGATAAAATGCAAAGTCAATAGACATAAGCTGTAGTATATAACCTCATCCCATACTTGATTTATGGCAGATGGGAATCAACTAGAAACCGAATCACTTTGAAATTTTTACTACGGACATTAAAATTCCAGGTTTGTATACATACGTCTTGCGGAGATGCTAAATACAATTTTAGCTAATTTGGCATGCACTTTGATTTGCTAGCACTTAGACATCCATGTTAAAGGTAGATAACAGATCTCCTATAAAATTTTAAGCAACTCATGCATTTAAAGATGTGTTAATTTATCATCTTAAACTCATAGGAAAAGATTTTCAAAACCGATGAGGGTCCAGCAGTCTTGAAAACACAAGCAGCTTATCCAACTTCTTACACAGGAGTTGAGGGGTCTCAAGTAACTTTCTTTTTTTTAAAGTGTAGTTTTCAAATAATATCACACTGAAGTATTTTTCACATCTTATTAACTGTTTCATATTATTTTTTTTTAGCCGATTCTAAATCGGCCCAAAAAGGAGAGTTGTCAACAAATTCAACATCTGTTCAACTTCCCTGATCAAATTAGTTTAAGGCACTAATTCTCCTTCTTACTTTTCAGTGGAAACTACCTAAGTAGCAACTTGCCAAAAATGCAGAAAGGTGTTTAGCAATTACGTACTGGGTATATTTGAAGAGATCAAGGTGCACTCACATGTCCTGTGCTATGGATATCTCTGATTAGCTTGTCATCTGCTCTGAAGAAGATGTAGCCCAACTCTCCTATACTATGTAACAGGCCAGCTGTTAGCTGTCTGTCAAGCACCTAAAGTGGACAAGTAGTCCAGGAGCAAAAATGTCACTCCTTTGATCTGGCAAGGAGCAGCTGCTGATTTATAGAGTAGGACTTTGTTCTTCCGTTCTATTTTACTTTCTTTCCTAAGGCAGAACCACAAAATCCAGCAGAAAAAAAAAAAAAGTGCCGTTCTCTGCAACATCAACAAGCTCTGACAACTGCAACAGGGTTTTTCTTGGCCCTAACAAAGCTCTCAGGCATCTCCTTTGACGCTCACCTTTTTTTTTTTCCTTCTTCTTTTTGCAATGCGGTAGTTATTGTTTAATTCAGCTTCTGTAAATGGAATGGACTGTGGCCAGCAAGCCTGGGGCATAAACACACCTGTATGAAAGAAGCCTTATTGTAGCAACCATCTACAACCAACCTGCACATGCACTACCAGTTCGTGAGTTCAGAAGGAATGTTCCATTTTCTCTGACAGTAAATTTTGCCTTAAGATAACAATTTTTTTGTACCCACTGTCCTGTCTTGACCATGAAGCTTGTACACTTTTTCATTGTTATTAAAATGTGAAGGAAAAAAAAATATTTATTTTTCTACCTGTCAACCAGTGGACCTCAGGAAATTGGATCCAAAGAGCCCACTTTAAAAAAACCACAGCCAAAATATATTTATAGAAACACACTACTGAAAGTTTGAGAACTACTGATCCTAAAGATGCCTGCTCTGTTTCAGAGATGGTGATGCAGTTGCAGCCACCTCCAGCTTATACAGATTCTCCTAAAAAAAAAAACATTTTGCAAAACAAGTACTCAGTAAGAAACAGCATTTTATGCAACTAACCAGACTGCGGCACTGCCAGCCCTGAGTCAATGCTCCATTCAGTTCTCTTAGACTCAGAAGGTGCTGAGCAGATTCTGTGAGGTGATCAGTCACTTCATGGGCTGTTAAATTCCTGCCTCACCCATTGGAATAGCAAGGGAGTTTTCCTTTCCTTTCTGATCTGTTTTCAAGTTTATTAGCTAAAAACCCAAACCTATAGGCCACAAGAAAAGGCTGCAGTATAACACTGCTGAGAGGGAGAGGAGTGTCTTGTGTGTTTATGGATGGGGAAGGGAACCACACAGCAAGCTGTGTATTTGACCCTGGTATCTGTCTATACGCATGCTGTGTTCACACTTCTTTATACTGTAACTTTAAAAACAGACAAAAAGGATTACAAAAACGAAGACGGGAAGAGGTGAGGGTGGTGGGGGCGACATCATGACTACAAGATCTTTTGCATGTATGTTAGCTTGTGGAAATAAATAAGAACTATTACAGCCTGGGCCCTAAGGGAGGCAGGAAAATGATGATGTACAGGATAGTATAAAATGATATATTAAAAACCATGCTGTCAGTGGAACAATAGAATATTAAGCAAAAGTCCACAATAATTGGCAGATATTTAGCTGCAGACATCTTTCTCTGGTTGGTGGGAACTAAAGTATACGTGAGAGGAAAGAGAACTAGTTCGGCAATTAGAAGTAATGGGCATAAATATTACACTATGTATAAATACACACCCCTCTCCCATGTTATAGCTCTTATCCAGATACACCTAATCACCTCTCAGGAAGTCATACCTACATGCTGGTATCCTTTGCGATTTGCACTGGTTACTGGAGATTCTGCTTATGTAAATCTTCTTTTTCTGTGTAGATGCAGAATAATGTTCATTTTTTCCCTTTAATTATTCCAGTACCGGTGGCAAGACTTTATCAGACCAGAGGGTCTTATGGCTTAGTAGCTACAGACAAGTCAACACCACAGACGCCACGAGACCACAGCCTGCCATGCTGTGGAATACATGCTCCACAGTGACTGAAGGTATTAGCAGCACAAGTGTGGGACAGCTACATTATTTAAGAGTGCTAAAAAAAAGGAGGCAATTATACAGATTTTCCCAGTGTCATACTAGTGAAGCTTTTACTCAGTCTCATCCCATTCTGTGTTCTATCTTTCCCACATGAATCAGGGGGAAATGCTCTAAAAGCATTTTTGAGAGTTCGTTACTGTATGAATTTGTTTCATGTATCCTTGTGTCTTTGTTCCTGTAAGCCAAACTGGTTTGGAATCATGGAATGGAAAAATTAAAGCCTCCGTAGAGCTGTTTCCTCAGCCTATCCGTCCATATCCTAGGCTCCCATACTTTCTGACCAGTGCTTCATCTCCCCCAGGGCTCAGCTCTTGTTCCCCAGCCTACCTTGCTGGCTCACCAGAGATAATTGCAAAGTACAGCTGGCAAGTCAGCGATAAAGCTTGCTGGTGCTCTGCAGGGGTCCTAGATGGCCAGTTATGCTATGATTGAGAACATATATGTGAATGTTACACCATTTCTTTTCTCTCTGCTGTTTTCATACTTCTGAACAAGTTAAGGATGGAAACTGGAAAGGTTTGCACTTTCTGAAGCACCTGAAAAGTTGAGTTCCCCTGATTTCAGTACTCAGCTGGCTCATGGGCAGGGCAGAGCAGAGCACTGGAGGAGACGCTGTGCTCAAGTGCGCCACGTTTCAGTTATTGTTGGCTCCCCAGGTAAGAAGGATATTAATGTATTTGTTGTTTCTTCTGTTAAAGGACAGGTAGCTGGAGAAGTCTCTCTTAATGTTGTCACTGCCACTTAAATATCTCATGTGAAAATTAAATCATACCACAAAAAGAAATTTGAAACTGAGCACATGTTTCCTCAATGAAAACTGGCCAGTTCTGTAATGTGTTCCACTTCCACTATCCCATATTTTGCATACAATTGAGATATCTATTATGAAATTAAATCCAATCTATATAACCTATCTAATATTTATCTTTCTTTATGAGAGCAGTTTGGAAACTCTGTGTGTGATCTCACATAATTTTAATAACTGGTTGCTGATGGATTTCAATATTAACTCTGACTGTTCTGACTGGTCGGGTGTTGAGGCTTAATTTTCAGGAGAATTTCACTAATTGTTCCTGCACTGCGTAGGGGTGAAGGCATCTAAGAATATGTGTATAAACCTGCATTTTAGCCCACAAAACTGGTAATTGCAGGGCCATATCCAACAATGCTGATCACTTCAGCCTTGTCTAGTAAAGCACTCAGATGTGTAAGGAAAATTTTCAAAATTACCGAGTCCTACCTATTATCAAAATCATCATAGGCCCTGTAAAGCTAATCCTAATGCTCAGTGAAATTCTGAGTTACAAGGCAATATCAGCAGAGGAATGTTGATTCTAGTGTGTAAATTGTAGGTGATCTGCTCCCAAGGAAATTTCTCTCTGGTTCCATGTTCCAGAAATCACCAGAGGATGGACTTAGATACCTAACTACATTTAAAAAAAAAAAAAAAAGGGGGGGGGGAAAAAAAAGAAAAACACTGAAAATGCCTGAATTATGTAGGCATGTAGTTTTCTACTTTTTAACACCCCATCCCATCATGATTTTTGCTGCTGTCTATATGCATATTCTAACAGTGAGTTACTTTCTGCTGTAATCACGTGCTATCTCTGACCCCATCCCATCATGATTTTTGCTGCTGTCTATATGCATATTCTAACAGTGAGTTACTTTCTGCTGTAATCACGTGCTATCTCTGAGTTAGAGGAAGACACTTATGTCCAGTCAGAATTCCTGAGGATCTTTTTAGTGAGACAGACATCTTAGGACAGATCTGTTCTTATAACAACACAGATAAAGATCTCTTTTCTTGATAGCTGACACCATAATTATTTGACTATTTATCTGGAAAGAAGGAGATCAAGTTTTGCCACCCTACCCTGCTTGATTTGGAACAAAGACTTGAGCATAGGTCCATCACATCCTAAAAGAATATCTGAATCACCCAGGTATTCAGTACAGCAAACAAAGCCCTTTCAGTTCTCATTCTGAAGATGTTCCACCTGAAGTAAGTAATTATACAGTCATAATTAATCAGCAGTTAAATCTCACACCTCTGAAGTTGGAGTCCTAACCAAGAGGCTGTACAGTCAAGCCCTTGTTCTTATTTAATTTTGTTCTACTGACTAGTCGTTACATACACAACAGAACTGGCAGTCAGAACAAAAAAGGCATGATACTGAAGGAGAGTAAAGATGGAGCATTATGTTCAATAGCCCATTGATTGGGAAACTCAACTCACTTGGAACAGTTAAGACATTGATTTAAATCAAGATGAAGAGAAGACCTGCAAACATATATCCTGTTAAACAACTGAATTTTCTAGCCAATGAGCCATTGAGTATAGCATTCCCTCTACCCCGTTTGCCTCTTTTGTGTAAAGCTTGGTATGGCGATGTATGACAAGAGCTTTGGCTGCATTTGGCCCCCGGGGAGATACACTGAGGCAAGGCTGACTGTCACTCTGGAACATGTTCGTGTCTGTTTACCACCATATATGTATTTGTGTTTCTACTCCTCTGTCCTGGAGGTCCTTTCTACATAAAATAACCACGGGCAGGGCAATATCTCACTTTTCGATACTGCTAGGGTTACAGTTCCAAGTTTCTCAATTATATCCCATTCTAAGCAGTTTTGTGCATGTGTATGCTCATCAATGGAAACAAGCATATGTTTCTTTTTAGAAACTTTTTAGACATCTCAAAACCGGGAAGAAGCTAGGTGATAGTGCTGGAAAATTCAGTGATGGCTAAAGATCAAGGTTAGCTTAACTTAAAGATTGCAGTGTTTGTGCTTGAAACCCATATGCAACCCAAATGATATATATATCTGACAGATACATGTATATTCATGAGGAATTATTTTGTAAAATATGCCACAGATATTTTATTGTGGCTTAATTGATTTATAAGCCAATATTATACTTTCATAAGAAGTTCAAGCCAAATTTTAGAACATCTCTAACCAACTTTTGAAAGAAACAGAAAATTTAAGGTCAATAGAAACATTACGTAAAACAGCAACAAAAAAAAGCCTGGAAAATCAGAAAAATATGCCTCAAATTCATAGGCAGCATCTTCAACTGAAGTAGTTCAGCATTGTGCTTGTGTGCATAAGAATTTAAAAATAAATTTGGTCTGAAATTAACTATACATAGAATAAAAACAGTGTTTTCATTCTAATTCAGTGTCCAAACTGAAGAAAACATAAGTAGATAAATCAGTAGTTAGAAGACGGAAAGTTATTCTTTGTTTTTCACTTTGAATTATTTAAATCATCAAAGGCATATACATTCCTAAGAACAATGTACATTTTTAATGTGACTGTGCAAGGCTTGTATTATTTAATATTTTTGAAATCAAGTATGCCTTTATACATCTAAACTTGTGCCCATGTAATACAGAAAAATAAAAGCAATAAATGCAGACACCCATTCAGGTGAACTAGTAAAGGAGGGCTAGTTTCCATTTCCTTTTTGTGATTCTTCCCCAGCTGTTACATTCAGTCTTTCCAATGTGACTATATTATCATCCACAAAATTTTTAGCATCATTGCAATCATAAAAGATATACTTTATATCTTTATAAATCACATGAGGCTTAGCAGACCCTAGTAATGCCACATCTGCTTTAATCCTAGTAAATTCTAGCCTAAGATGACATAGCCTGTGGTATCTCACCTGAGTTCTCAGAGACATTTCAGGAAATGCATCAGCTCTGTGAGTCAGTAAAATAAATACAAACAAATACAGTGGTCAATAGCCAAAGAAAAATTTAGCACTTTAAATGGATTTTGACAGAAGCCTGAGTTGAAAAATCCAGTTGTATTTTATGTATGTCCTTTAACCACCAATAAATTCTGCTGAGATGAGTGGTCCAATTAGCTGCCTAATTTTGATGCCTGATACATATGTTCACAGTAAAAAAAAAAATCTGCATCTGGAGGACCGGTCTTCCTTTGGTCCAAGAAACTAACATCTACAAAACAACAAATATGAAAACATCATCGTGTGAAATTCCACATCCTAATTTGAAACAAAAATCTCACCGTTCCAAGTACCTCATTGCTAGGACAAATTTGATGCAAAGATGTGCAGCTAAGATGGGTGCCTACACTTCATTTTCAGGTGTAGTAAATACAGGTAAAAAATTAGTAAGTGAAAATTTTTGTAGGCATGTTTTGCATCCAATCTGAAAACAACCATTTCATCCTTCTGGTGAATTTATCCCAAGTGCTACCTAGATCATGCTCTGGTTTTCCAATATAGCACACTTCTATAATAACTGGCTAAGCATGCCATACAGTATTAATCTTCCTCATGAACTCAGTCCCAAACCAGTTTCCATGGAGAGAAATTAAGAGGTATGTACAGGCAAGGGAGAAAATATATGGCTAGCCAATGATACAGAAAGGCTTTTTAGATAGGAGCTGTGGTAGAGGAAAAATTTTTCAACTCAAATTGCAGAACTGAGGGGAGGGCAGCATTAGACAGAGAGCAGAGTAGAGAATATGGGCGTGGGGGGCGGCGGGAAGACATCTATGTTGAAGTAGGTTTTGGCATTGTTTTAAAATTTTGTACAATTTTGAAATTAGTCCGGAAAAAGGTGGTGAAAGGCTGCTGAAGTGCCTAAAGTAGGAGATGATTTTGATGTGTGTGAGAGAAGGAAGCATGAGCATTTGACACATTAGAGGGGGGGGTGAAGAACTGGGACTTAGAGTCCTGAGAGAAGAGGACTGCAATAGCCAAGGTGAGAAGAGATGAAGGCAGAAGCAAAAGAGACATATTGTTGAAGTGGAAAAAAGAAGAGAGGCAGACACTGGAGGTGTGAGAGAAAGAGCAACGCTAGGAAATGCATGTGGATTTTAGGCTGTGGGAATAAATGTGTGAGGAGTCCTAGAGGAGCATAGAGGAGAAAAACTTTTATTTAAGAACGTCTGAAAGAGTAATGTTGCTCTGGATTCACTGTCAGTTTTGTTTGCCAGGTTATAAACCCATCTGTATAAAATGATACTATCTAAAATGCGAACTTCTTTAAAACAATGCTCTGTTTATTGTAATAGTTTGTTAGCCAAGCAATCTCTGCAGTAGCTGCAGCTGCGGCTTGTTCCATCTCATCAGTAATTTAAACTCTCTTACAGTCATTAGTGTGAAGCTTTTCACAGTATTTTAAAACAATAAATATACTTTCCTCCCAGTTCTTGAGTTCTGTTTTGTTTGAATGGACTGTGCATCCTTTAACATCTAAATAATTTGCCCTGAGAATCATCACAGCATAGCTACACTTTGGAACAGAAGATGCAAATATGGTTCTGATAAAACTGTTTATTTAAAAAGACCAAACAATGTAGCTTTGAACAGTTCATGATTATCTATAATCAGTACCTTTCTCCATAGTATAGTCCAAAGATCCAAGACCTGAAATGGTGTGCATCTGTGTGAGAGGGTGGCCACTACATCTCATGAGTTGTTTAATCCTCACTATTGAGTGTGGAGCACCGAGCAGGCTTTTACTTATGGATGCTTTAAACAGTGCTTGCCTGCTCTATGACTTTCCAAAAGACCCCAGGATGAGGTTAGCACGATAAAGAGCTTGATTTCTCTAAGCAGCAGTCATTCAGTCTGACAGCACGCATTCATTTACTGGAGACTAAACAAAAAATACAAAAAAAAAGAAAAAACCAAAAAGACTCAACTGTTGGACTTACTGACTCCTGAAAGGCAGCTACACTGTCATTGCCACCAAGCGCATACAACCTGAGCTTGATGTTGGCCTACTTAAAATTACTGTTTGTTAGGAAGTGTTGGCAAAGCAATTTATAAAATGATGGGGTAAAAGTAGGAGAAGCCCCATTAAAAGCTTTTTCTTTTTTTTAAACGAGAATGAACACAGTAGGACTCTTTGAGCTTGATCCACATTACCTTTGTACATTTGTCTTTATTAACATCTATTAACTGATTAGATTTCCCTTAGAAGTAATTGTGCATTGTTAGATAATTGTATTGTTGTGGCTTCTTATCGAGGAAAGGTGTTACATCCAAACACTTTAGATAGATAAAAGCAGATGGATGCATCTGTCTGTCCATTCATCTGTCCACTCAAGAAGCCTTTGGGTATTTTAAAGAATTTAAAGCAGTGGTGCAAGTCATTAAAAAAAAAGAGAGCATTTTTAAGAAGGAAAATACACTTAATTAAATAGAGGTCAAAATTATTTTATTGTCAACATCCACAATATCTGTGATACAGTGATGTTGTGTAACTGTTCCTATGGAATCCTAGTTCTCAGAACCGTAATGAGTTGCTACTAGAAAAAGCAGGAACATATTACTAGTATCCCCACAGAGTTATCTTCTAAATTATTTATACTTGCAACACTTTCACATAATGGCAGTTTTAAACTCAAGCAAACAAAGCAAACCACACAATAAAGAGAGGGGAAGAGAACTGTACAGAAACCCTTTCTGAATGCATGTAGTTAGAAAGGTGAGTCAAACAAACTAATCAGATTTTGTTTCCTGCTCAAATCCTCATGAGGTTTGCAATAGACAGCATCAAAGCTTTTTGGGGTTGTGTCACCTTGATAAAGGATTGAACAGCACTGCATGTGTTTTATCTCTCACATCTAAAATGTGAAGGAATGCAACTTTATTTGTCTGGTGCAAGTTTGCTTATTGTCTTTGAAATTCCACAGCGGACCCTGCACAAAAAGCTGAGCTATCAGAAGGGTGCAAATAACACCAGAGCCTTGTGTTACGCTTATGTTCATCCCCTAGGCTATGGTGCTAGGTTCGCACAGGAGTTGGGGGGGCAGTAGGGAGGATTGTTGTTTTTATACAAACTTAGCATTGTGAATTACTGATTCTGCTTTCTGCACTTGCTTTACGAATGCACAGTGTAATGATTAACACTTTAGGAGTCAACACTTTTCAGAAGAATTGAGATGGGATGCCTTTAAAAAAAAACAAAGAAGCCAAACCCAAGTCTGCTCAGTGCAGAGACAATTTGGGTGAAATTGAAGAGAAAATAGCTCGCAGTGAAGGCTCTAATGGTCTCCTTTGGTCTTAAACTGTTAACATTTGTGAACATATGAAGACCATCCATTAACCAGTCTATGAAGTTTCGTCTTAACCATCAAAACAAATTCCTGCTGAAATCACTGTCTTACTAACTTACTGAGCAGCTAAATTTGGTTAGTTTAAAAACAAATTTCTACCCCCCAAAAAGGAAGAAAAAACATACAGGGTTTTTTTCCCCCTGTAAAAGGAGTATGTAACTACATAGTCTCAGCTTTTGTCAGTCACAATACAAACAGGTTTTAAAAGTATCAAGTTATTCTGAGTGCCTCTTTTTCTGGGCATTTGGATTAAGGTACCCAAAAGAAGCACACAATGAAAATGGTGGCCTCATTTTAAACAAAATGACCCTTACATGTACTAAAAACCTTATTTGCCTTATGCTACTTCAGATGCACACTAGCACCCTCATTGATTACTGTGGAGTTACATTAGTTTAAAATTGGAGTAACTGAGTAGTGGATCAGGTCCTATAGTCAGACATATGTTTTCCACTAGATAATGGCTACTTATATATTTATGAATTTTAAAATGCTTTTCAATTTAACTATCATTGTTACTATGTGCAGGAAGTAAAGAAGTAAATTGCAACCAAGCTTTCAGGGGTTTATTCCCTCATGAAGCACTTGTATTGCTAGTGTCAGGGGAGGGCAACAGTATAGTGCCCTCTACATAATAAATGACACTGTTGAATATTCTTAAAGTAATGTCTGTGTGTGGGTGGTTTTAGGGACAGAGCTATTATCTGTTGGGTTTTACATTCCTAAATACTATGCCATCATTTCTTTAACCCAGCTTCATGGAAAGTTTCAAGGATATTTAAAATAGTTGGTACTCAGATCTGTTTTGTCCTGATTACTCACAGAAACAACAAGTACTTGCAGGGCAATAAACAGCTTTCAGGCAAATGCATAACTCCGATGTCAATTGGAATTATGTGCAGAGACTCAGAGCAGAAATAGTATATAGCTCTCCATTCCTGAACATGACAGTCATAATAAACCTTAACCTCGACATTCCCTGCTTTCCTCAACCACAGCTAAAAATGCTACACACAGTTATACCATCTAACGAACCAGACATTAAAAGGAAACCACAGATCTATACCAATAGATTATCAGGAAGAGAAGTGTGAATACATGCTCACTGTAATATCATCGTAGTTACGAAGAGGAAAGACCTAATACATCATCATCGTCATCCTTCTGCAAGAGTAGGGGATAATCTACTAATGGAGGTCCTACCAGCTACTAAAATAATAGCTTGTAAACTGGATAGTGCAAACATACAATGCAAAATCCTAGGGGACAGAAACTCAGGATCACCATGGTGAACCTGGAAGGAGAACGATGGATACTTATTTTACTCTTTGGTGGCAATACAAAGGAAGGACAGACTATGAATTGAAGTAGGAGGTTGGGTTTGAGTGAATTGTGTCTGCTTTCTAAATCTGTCACATACTCTCTTTATTAACATTTATAAACCAATTAACTGTAGATGGTGACTCTGATTGTGAAAAGAAGTGAGAAGGTAAGACTTGCTCTTTCAGAAGCAAGTAAGTAAAGAAAGAGTAGGAGTGAGTGGAGTTTAGAACTGACTCCTTTTCCACCCACACCTCCTCAAGCCAGAGGAAGAACCAGCATTGAAATGGTAGCAGCCTATTGCATATAGCGGTCAGTAATGAATACATATCACTGTAATGAGCAAGGAAAAGTAGGAAACTCTGCGTTTGCTATACCTCAGAGACATATTCCATGCTCTTCCTACAGTTTTACTAATAATCAAGCCCTTAGTCTACCTGATGCTCAGTTTCCTATTGGCTTATGATATTAATAATTATTTCTTCCCCATCTCACCTCTCATTTTCCTTATGTTGTCATGATACATTTTCTATTGTTTATGAGAGAATTTGACAATGAAGGGCACAAAAATATCTACATAATAATATATCCATGCCTCTACACTGCACAGGATTTACCTTCCTCTGATTGAAATTCTGATGACGGCTGAGGGCCTGATTGCGCTGGCTACAATTACTAGAGTCTGGTTTACAATTTGTTCTGCAACTGTTATTCACATGTAACTTTTCAGAAGTCTTTCTAAGATTATTTTTTTTTATGTGGGATAATTAGCCCGATATTTAAGAATTCTAATCTCATATAAATGCTCAATCAAAACACGTATTTTCCTGTGAGCTAAAAATGCCTGGATTTCAATTTTGATTCTCAAAAGAATGTTATTGTTCCTGCAGGACGTGCAGTGGAACATAAAAGAGCATTTTACCTCACCATTTGAATTGGATGAATTTTTTTCTTCTCTTTTTTTCTTTATTTTTGAGTGTTTAATTGATTATTGTTGTTTAGGGTTTTTTTTTCTTATCATCTTTATCTTCTTCTCCTGTAAGGGTGGATTTACTGCTTTTGGAAAATCTACAAAAAGAATGTTGTCTTCATCCTGTGCTTTTGATTTCATATGTTTAATTCCTAAACAAAAAATAGACGTTTTCAATTTCAGGACCCATTCAGTTAGCACTCTCTCTTAATCGGCTACCAAAGAGGATGCCAGTTAGAATAATTCTGACTATGTGGTGTGTATTCCAAGAGCCACCAATTCACCTTTCACAAGCCACAAAACAGATGTTGGTAATTGACTTTTGGCAAGTACTGATATGAAATGGACTAGAATTCAGGGCTGAAATTGCAAATGTTTTCATATATCCTTATGCATAAGATGAACACTGTACCAAAGGGGTAGACCCACAAATTGCTATGTCCTCATGACTCTGTAGGTTAATGCCTCCCTCACAACAGGGGAGGAAAGAGAAAGAATAAAAAAAATCTTACCTTTGCTGGCAGCAAGAAGAAATCCAACCCAGCAATCAGAAAGAAGAGAAAAAATTAACCACTGAAAGTGGAAGGACACCACATACAGATAAATGAGGAATTTACTGTACTTTTACTGTGTGCACAGAAATGTGGGACACCTGAAGTGTTTGGTTGTTTTTTAAATACGTTTTTGGGCAAACCTACATTTTGTGTTGAGGAAGCACAACTTAAACCAGAGCACGGTAAAATGTGGTATCGTCACTATCATGTTTGAATAGGAGTTACTACAGCCCCTGGTTTAAAACAAGAGAAGAATGTTGATGTAGACTTCAGAAACTGTGGCAGCAGGCAAAACTATTTTTATCTGCTTATGATCAGGAAATATGTAAGTTTCTATGCATTTTGGTTCACTTCAGCTCTATTTAGTTTTAGTTCTATTTTCATGGATTTTTTTAAAATACATTTCCTATTAAGTAAATAAACTTGAAATTCTTCCTAACAGGTGGCTCATTTGAAAACAGATCCCGTCAGCTGTCTTATGAAAGTGAAGAGCATGGAGGGGAATAGCAAAGCCATCCACTTTGGCTTCCAGTAAAAGAAGTAACCTGCTAGAGGCCAACAAAAAAAAGTGGAAGCAGTGGAAATGTCAGCATCCAGCAGTTTTCAGGGACCTAGTTCAAGGCCCATCACAGGAATAGTAAATCTGGTTTTCCCTGGTTTTGCAGTTTCTTGACATCTACAGAGTTTCTCTTTATTTACCTTGCGACAAGCAGGAGAGTCATCAGACCAATATCTCCCAAAATCTCCCAATATCATATTTTAAAGGAGATAAACTATAGGCCCTCATTACTGGGCTCTAGAGGAAAGATATAAGTAGTAAACACAATGCATCCATTTTCTTTTTCCTTTAAAAAAACCCTGTTTTATGTATTTGAAGATTATAAGTAAGCAAGCTATTTAAAATAATCATTATTTGATTGCCATGTCATTTTCTTAACCTGCAGATTCATTGCAGAAGTGAAGCATGTATGCCAGAGCACCTTCTGATTTATTTGACACTGGTGTTATTTACTTGTTTTACAGTGCATGAAGACAAGAATCTTGGTGCCCATTTCTGACCATGCCAATGTAAGCAGAGTACTGTGATTCCACTGATACAATTCATGTTTCATGTAGCTTGCATCCCCTTAACTGACTGTTTCTTGGAAGTAAGTTGCTGGGCAAAGTCAGGGTCAGAGTGGACTATTCGGGACCAAGCATCAAGAAAACATGGGTAGGGGTATTGCTGGAGGAGAATGTGGGAGTAATTCCCCTCTGTATTGTCTCCATGGTGGTATATCCTGCATTACTACTGTACTATAGTGCATTTAAATTAGTAAAGTCACCAAATACACTGGAGACAACTCATATGCCCCGAATTAACTGGAGTATATAGTCACAAAGTGTGGCCCTGAGGTCAATGTAAAATACCTATATCAGGTACATGTGTTGTAAATTGACTTACAGATGTCCCTGTGAGTTCACATGCTGGTGAAGAGTATTGAGGACTGTCACACCTCTGAGGTGTTACAGGTGTTACTGCAGGTATCTGCAGCCATCTGCTATTCTCCACATGTCATGACACATGAGGAAAGGAAGAGATGAACAGGAATTGCTACAGTCCTTCACCTTGGCAGCAAGGGTCCTTTCCTTCCCAGTTTGCAGGAGACTGCCATTATCTCTATGTATTGTCCTGCAAATGCTGTTTGAGTAGCTTATTACAAGTGCTATTTGAGGACTGATTTAAAATTCAGAACTGAAATCTGTGGAAGAACTCCAATGCACTTCAACAGGCTTTGAAACAGAAACATGGACAATCAGAAGGAGAGACTAAAGCAATGAAACTGCTTTGAAAAGGTGATCTTAATCTGCCAGGCCCCAACCACTGCCTCACATTACCTACATAGTGCCCCAGTGTGACTTTCTGAGAATGAAGCAGCAAAGCGTATTTATATTTAGGAGAAGAAGGTGGGATTTTTTATGTTTTTTATGTAATTTTTATGCTTTTCTACCTAACATTTTAATGCTATTTGTATGTAATTTTGTCTTGCTCTATAATATAGTCATATAAACAAAAAATATATTAGTATGAGATTCCAAAAAATACCAGCTTACCTTTATTACTTTGCTGTTTAATTACTTAATGTTTTAACACCTCTGTGGAAGCACAGAGCTCCATCTCAGACAGTCTAGTAACTGTACACTGTTCAAAAGGTGAATCCACTTGCTTACCTCACTGCTAATACTTATTGTCAGAAAGGCTGTGCAGACTGTTATAACCCTGTCAGGTGATTGAATAATTTAGGGGACAGATTTCCAAAGCTATCCATGTACCTAAACTAGACATGTGCTTTGTGGTATTTATAAAAGCCATTTGAAATTGACCCACTGTTACATGGATGCTGTCTGCAGTGAGCTTTGCGTCTCATCTGGAGCTTCTAGATGCTGCTGTATTATCACTAGTAAGCCTACAAATTACATGTGCTGGACTAGATCTCAGAAAAAGGAAAACCAGAAATTTCTGAGTAGAGTTGTAGGAAATATTTGCAGTGAGCATAATCATATAAGACTAATACAATACTAGGCTTCAGCAGAAAAAATAAACCTCAGCCCAGGTTCACAGAGTGATTCTGGACTCGTCTTTAATTTTGCATTACCATCATGTCACATTTCAAACCCAAAGGAAATATTATAGCCAAACTGATGCTCAAACCACAGCACTGCTTCTGGGTTTGTATCTTTTTTTTGGAGAGAAATAAAACTTTACATTTAAGTGGGAGTTTTGACATGTAAAAATAAACATTAAGTCCTGTGGCTGGGGAATAAAGCTCCTCCTCAGAACTGCTTTTATGCAAACATGACCCTCCAGAACCTCCGTGTGCCAAAGACTGTTGAGACTTGCTCTCCCTGATTTAGCAGTTTACTTAAGTGTGTGCCTGTCTATAAGCACATGGATAACTTCATTAACATGACTGAGAGTTAGGCAGGTGCTGTGACAGCCTAATGGAGTTAGACCTCATCTGAAGAAAGGGTCCTGAGAGTGTTTGTTCCCGAACAAGTCAGCCAACCAGTCATCTAGGGTTTTTTTTTACTGATCAGTTTTGTCTTTTGTATCGGTGGCCTTTGATTAAACTTAGCAATGGGATACTCAGCAAGACTGAAAATTTTTGGTTTTAAATAAAATTATTTTAGCTTATTATAATTAAGACCAGAGACATTCATCATGAATTTTATAAAATAGTGTTAAACCATCGATTCACCTCAACAAAAACACCCAAGGTATCTGTGAGGAAAATGACATCTACTTTTCATCCAGAAACAGATTAAAGTCTGAGAAATGAGGGATCAGAAATAAAACCAAATGTACAAGAAGCAACTGAGAAGAGGCCTTATCTGGAACTGAGCAACTGGCTTTTTCCTGAGTTTACTCCCCAGATCTGAGTCCTGAGACCTTCAAGGGATCAGCACAACCCATCTTTCCCTCCAGAAAGTGATGTTGTTCTTCTGTGCAGAAATGAACTCTGAACTCCTGTGCCTTCATTTCTCTCCCTCTTTTATATCTCCCGTTGAGTAAACTACTGGGCTTTAGTAGGCACTGAAAAGGTAAAATTGGGAGAAAGAAAGACTTGGTGGAAAATACAAATAGAGCAGTCTTGCTTCATTCAAGACCTTCATGGCCAAGAAGGCCAGTGGGACCCTGGGGGGCATTAGGGGCAGCGTGGCCAGCAGGTCGAGGGAGGTGATCCTGCCCCTCTGCTCTGCCCTGGGGCGGCCACATCTGGAGTGCTGGGCCCAGTGCTGGGAGGGTCCCAAGAGGGACAGGGAACTGCTGGGGAGGGTCCAGCAGAGGCTACGAAGATGCTGAGAGGACTGGAGCATCTCCCTGATGAGGGAAGGCGGAGAGAGCTGGGTCTGTGTAGCCTGGAGAAGAGAAGACTGAGAGGGGATCTTATCGATGGCTACAAATATCTTATGGGCAGGTGTCAAGAGGACGAGGCCAGGCTCTTTTTGGTGGTGCCCAGTGACAGGACAAGGGGCAACGGGCACAAACTGTCACACAGAAACTTCCTTCTGAATGTGAGGAAAAACTTCTTTACTTTGAGGATGACAGAGCGCTGGGACAGGCTGGCCAGGGAGGCTGTGGGGTCTCCTGCTCTGGGGACATTCAAAACCCTCCTGGACATGACTCTGTGCAACCTGCTGTAGGTGACCCTGCTTTAGCAGGGGCTTGGACTAGATGATGTCCAGAGGTCCCTTCCAACGCTGACCAGCCTGTGATTCTGTGAGTGTGTGAAAGGGTTAAGGAAGTTCCATATGGTTGTAAAGTTAATAGCAAAATCCTGATTTCTTTTTGAATATATAAAACAGAAATATTCCCAGTGTCTTCCAAAGCACTTACTGGCTGGCTTACAGGACACTGTGCCCATCAACAAAAAATTTATGCATTTTTGAAGTTCAGTGTTGTTTTTAATACGGTTTTTCCTCCATCATATTCTTCTTACACAGAGAAAATAGTCTTTATTAAACTTGCAGGCTTACAAATGAACAAGGCCAGACAATGTAAGGAGCTGTAGAAACTTTTGAGGGGTTTATTTATGATGAAACAAGCAAGTGAAACACAGCATATTTTATGTTGTCTGATAAAACATGGTGTTTAAAAAATCCTTCAAGTTGCAACATTTTGAAAACTACAATGAAAAATCAATTTCTGATAAGGCTTGCTTCAGTGATAGTCTTGGTCAATAAGAGATTTCTACTCTGCAAGTGCAATATGGAATTTTGAATTGAGAAACTCTGTGGACTGTGTTTTACATCAGTCATTGAATTTAGGTAAGGAATACAGAAGAAAAAGAAATAAATTACAGAGCCAGTAGAAAGCAAAGAATGATTGCAATCTATTTAAGGCACCAAGCACATTCTAGACTATAATTTTCCTGATTCTACATAATCTCTTTCTGCTTCCATTGGTAGTTTTTAAGATGAAACATAGAATTTTCTTGTTTCTGCCATCATTAAATTAACCCATACTCAGCAGAAGGTTAACATCAATCTCTTATGTTTTTATTTGTTTTAAGTGGTTAAAAATAAAAGCACATAAAAGTACAATCGAAATCTTCAAATTTCTCCCAGTGCTCAGTTTCACCTGGAAATTGCTCTTTTATCATTGGTAACATTGAACTAATGAGCTCACTGTTCCAATTTTATCCTCCAAATAACAAAAAAAGGAAGACAGCTGAGTTTTCAGACAGCTGTAGAAAGGTCTATCATTCTGGATTATTCACTTTTGTGTACTAGTCACTAGACATGACTGCCTCTTTGAAAATTCTGACTTGGGAAGATTTTTGCCAAGCCAGCATTCCTGATTCTTCATTGACCCACATCCTTGGATACATACACCACTTAATACAAAAGGAGTGTAAAATACTCTTGGTATACTACTTTTTTAATAGGTATAGTGGGCTTTTGTGTGCATTGAGTGGGGAGGTGATCGCACAAGGTGCAGAACATTCACAAATCAGCTTTAGTCACATCTTTTTGAGCAGAAAGATTTTACTGGAGCATATGTCCTTTAGGGATCTTCTTTAAGCACTTCTGTTCTTCATCTGCACTTATTTTTGATGCTAAGTGGCAGGAAAAGCTAATTCTACCTTTACTTTTCAGATTTTCACTTGATGTAAATCACTTTGGTTTAGTTATGCTGATTATTATTATAACATTAATTTTTGCTATTTGGAAATGTGTCTCATTGTCCTGGAAAGCACCTATTATAGCACTACATTCCCAGGGTACCTCGGTTTGAGCACCTGAGTGGCAGTAGGGAACTGAGGCTACGAAAAAGGCTGTTTTGGTGCACTTGTTGCCAAATGGAAAGGGGACAACTTCTTAAGAGTATGTTGATATTGTGCTCCCTCACACTTCATCTCAGACAACAGTATCAGCCAACTAACAGTTTAGGGCACAAAGCTACCAGATTCCCTTATTATATGACATTTCTCTAACCAGCTGCACACCTTGAATTCACGCAGTCCAGTGGAAGCAGCTTTTGAAACTTTTGAAAGTCCACATGCTGTAGCAGGCTTGAACTTCAAATCACCTTATTGTGAACTCTCCAGGGAAATGAAGTTCAGTGCAATGAACATAAGCATTGCTACCTCACAGCAGCTTGTGGTAAGACCAGTAGCAGTGATCAGCTAAAAATGTTTAAATTGTGCAGACCCACTTACTTTGCTGTGTTTATGGCAGGGATTAATTTGGCCAGTAAGTTCGGATTGTACCTGGATTTAAAAAATTTAGTAGATCTATGTTGGTTTAGAGCTGGGGCCTTAGGTTTGGGCTGAACTGTCCTATTCTAGCTCAGAAATGTAAGCAACTAAAGCAATTAATGCTGTAACTATTTTGACAGCCACAAGAGTCTGGTAAAGGTATGGTATTTTCACACCACTTTTCAAATCATCTGGCTTTCCCTACAGTTTACAAAATTACAATTGACCTGACTTCTTCTAAAATATAAGCAGGGTTGATGGGTATTATTATTTTTTGGTTTTACCAATCTGATGGATCTTGGATCTTTTTGAAAAGAAAAGCCTAAGTGGTACATAGAATTACAGTTCTTAAATAACAAATAATACTGCATAAGCCTCTCTTCCTATGTGTTTTCCTTAGAAGTCTGTGGGAGAAGGGGAAAATGCAAGAATTGAATGAAACATAAGCAGCAAGTAAACCTTTCTATCCTCTTCAATTACACAAAAATAGGAAGGGAGCATCATTTTCAAAGGAACAAATGTTACACAAGACATGCCCTTTAAATCCTTTTTAAGGCTCTGTGACCTGTAAAACTATCTGCAATATCAGCAACAGAAAGCCTTCCACAGAACAAATGCTTATGTTTTATGTGTACTGTATTTGCTAATCATTAGTTCATAAGCAAGAGCAGATATACAGTGTGCTATAAATAATGGCGGGAATGTAAAAGTGAATTGATCTGTCTGGCTATCTAGTAATACTGCTGGCAGAGAACCAGTTTTGAATGGCTGCCAACTACCATAGACCCAGCCAGGGATTTGTCTAGGGGTCTTGCCCTGTCAGGCAGAAAACAGTCTTAAGCTGAGCTCCCAGAACTGTGAGCACCGCCTACTGCTCAGCAGCGAGCATTTCCTGCAGCGTCCCCTTCACCCACTTAGCTAAATAGCAGAAAACATGCACGAGTTACCAAGCTATGAAACCAAGCATCTAAAAATATTAATCAGTGGATAGAGAGGTCAGCGTGCTTGTGAACTGAAGTGAAATACATTGTTCAAATTGACTACGCACACAGAGAGTGAGAAACTGGGAGTGAGATCCACATGGGCACACAGACACGCGCAAATACGCTAAATTTATTCTTTCGCTGGAGCCCTCAAAACATTTCACAAACGTACAGTAGTCACTGTGCTGAAATCCTTATGGGTGGGGTAGCAAACAGCCAAAAGAACGGAAGCATTTATAGTGATCTAGATATTTTTAAGAGGATAATTATGCTAAATAATGTGATTGTAATAGAAACAAATGGGGTGGGGCTTTATTACAGGAAAGAAAGGAGGTGGCTCACAAGCAAGTCCTGACAGCAAAACTATTTCCCCATCTCTAGTGCAAATGGAGCAAAATGGTGGGCTAATTTTCCCCTCTTCCTTTAAGTCAGTCATGTTGATCCACTTATTGCATTGCTTGAACTAGTTTTCCCTGTGTATAAACATGGAAAGACAGCTCAGGCAGCAAACTCACCTCGGGATGCCTTGCAGGGATTCAGTAATGTGCCTGCTTGGCACTGTTTCTTGTATCCCTCAAGGCTGTCTCCCAATCTCTTTGTAAGATCAGCCCTGGCTCAAAAAAAAAAAAAAAAAAAAAAAAAAAAAAAAAAAAAGAAGAAGAAGAAAAAAAAAGTCCCATCAAATGATGCAGTTCAGCTTCATGTAATCTATCTTTGCTAGGTGATTCTGATTCACTGTTTAGTACAGAATCAGGGTGCGTCCGTGCATGTGTGTGTATGCGCGCATGTGTGCAGGCAGACTGATTATGTCTGTTCAGTATTTCTGTTCCTATATAAACCTATATATTATCTTTGCTCATAAAGAGAGGGCAAGTTGCTAATTAAGTACTGCTAAGTTGAATTTCTTCAAAGCAAAGCTTACAGATCAGAGACCACAGGACTGGGGCTGCTGCTTTGGTTTTTGAATTTGGCATTGCTTTATTGAATTTTATAAATACCAACTAAATTCAAACAAAACTGATTTAGATTTCACCTCATCACTTAAAATATATTTTGTAGAGTACAGCCTGTGCAGTAATCCTCTGCTATACTTTAATTTGGTTTTAATTTTATAGGCCCTGTTTTAACTGCATATTTCCAGACCTTTATTTCTCTCACAGCTCTTAGCAAAATGGTAGCTCATAAACACAAGCTCTGCTGTATAGACTTTGCATTTCATCCCAAAGTATTTCCTTTTTTATAGCCGTGGTCTTTCCATCTTAGTGCTCTGAGCTTGGGTCACAAATCTCACTGCTATTCCAGTGTGTGACATCTTCGCTCGTTTGCCGCTGCTCATTAACAAACAATACTGCTGTGAAATTGGTTTAATGACAAAGTAATAAAATTGCTATTCTGCTCACAGATTGCCTGAGGCACTTTGAGCTCCTACAAGGCTTACTGTGGGTGCCAAGATACATTAAGCTGCTTATTCGTAAAAACTGCATCATCCGTTTTTTTCACAGGTTTTTTCCTTTCCCTATCTAGCCCCTGCTTCTTTTTATCTTCAAATAAAAAGATATATTTGCTTATGTTCTTCCATGCTGTCAAGTTTTTACTTTCATGCATATTTCTGGAAAATGAAAGTGTATTTCATTTCATTTTTCTTTTTAAAAGGTCACTCTGTCCCTATTGCAAGGTTGTTCCTGGACTCCAAACCCTCTGCAACGTAACATTAAGGGAGACTTATTTTAATATACCATATTATGTAATTGGCATACTGGATAGAGTTAGTCCTATTTTAGGCATAGCTGGATAAGAGAACTATTTATAGAATAAGTTTCCTTTTTTAAAAGACTGATTTGTGCAATGCAACTATTTTCTGTCATGATTTTAAAGCTAAAGCATTTTTGCTGGATTTTGTTTTAAACATGAAAATAATTATATCATACCTGGTTACTTTTCATACCCAAATTCTACAAATAATAAACTATGGCAGAGTAATGACAACCAAAAAGCTTTAGGAGGCATGTGGTTTTCATAATGAACTGCATGTTTTAGAAAGTATTCTTGGTTGTTGTTTTTTTTGTGTGTGTGTCATTTGTGTGAGGCCCATACAGACCCAGAGATTTACTGCAGGCAGACAATAGTGAAACAACCCAGTTGCTCTTTGACAGGTGGACAGGTCCTGGTAATTATACCCAGACATCTTAACACCACCAAAATGGTGTAAACAAACACACAGCCCTAATCGATATTACCTTCTTTCACATTTTAAACAAACATGCTAAACATTTATATTTATCCATTTTCATTCAAGGAGTGATTGTAATCTCTAAATGCTTCACTGCACTTACGCCTGTACATCCACGCACACCTTTAGAAATTACTTTTTAGAAGGGGGGGAAATACCCTATTTCTTATTTCCACCTCTATAACAAGTAATTTGACCTGCTGAATAGCTTAGGAAATGCTGTTTGGGTACCTCTGATGGTTAGCTAACAGTGGAAAAACTGGTTCAGAAACAATAAGACCTGGTCTGAACATGAATCTCACACACACACCCTGCTGCCCCCCTCCTCCGCTTCAAACCTCAGCCTGATCCTCCTTTCAAATATCTTGTGCTTCAGGGCTTCCCCAGGTCAGATTCATTGCAGAATGTGTCTGACCTGAGGAAGCCTCAGAGCATGAGATTTGAATGTAGCAGGCTGATGCAAGCCCAGGAGAGGCTCCCAGACTAGCTAGCACCCCTCAGTGGGATTATCCAAGGTAGGAGGGCCTACTGGAGGTCAGAAAAGGATTTAAAAACACACAGAGGGAAGTGAGGGATAATGGGAGTCACTACGGCTGAGTTGGGCTGCTGATTCTGCTCAGAGGTGGTCACGAATTAGGTTGGTAGATCTGGGAGGAAAAGGGAAATAAAATGAAGGGAAGAGGAAACTGTGAGTCTGAGAGGAAAAGGATAAGCTGATGTTTAAGAGAATTTAATTGGCTGCTAAGAGGTAGATTGGACCTCCAGAAGTGTGGGAATGGAAAAGCTGAGCAAGGCTGGCAGTTATCCTCTTGTTTGCGTGGTTAAGGAGGAGCTAACAATGAGGTTAAAAAACACGTATCGCAGAAGGTTCAAATTAGAAGCAGATCCTTTTGGTGCCTTCTAAAAGTGTTTCCCAATTTTCTGCTTCCCTAAGGGCCGTTTCAGCGTCCACCAGGAAGAGTGCAGAAAGAAGCGAAAGCTGATTATGACCCCGTGATCTTTCTGTCAGGTCTTTTTTTCTACACACCAGGTTTAAAACTTCCTATGGCCTGTTCTAAACTCTACTATCTGATCTTTGCTACCAACAAGTCACCCACAAACTATGTGTAGCCAGAACATGTGGGTGTGGGCACATTGGAATGAGTCTTGGATTCACTGACTCTGCACTTACAGGGGATTTCCCCACTCCAGAGGAAACTCGAGCTGCTGGTTCACGCTCCTTTTGTGTTGCTGGAAAGTTGCAGAGGTGCTCATCATCTTGGTCACGGAAATCAGTGGGAGCTAAGCCCTAAGCAGGAGTTAGGAGCACACACGTGGAGATCAGAGCTTTGGTATTCAAACCAGGAGAAAACCTGCAATGCATCTACTGGAAATACTAATACAAGATTAATTAAGCTTCTGCTTAATTCTTCTACTAGGCAGATTTGGGCTGATCTACTGTTCAAAGGGAAAATATTCAACTATCTGCTTATCCTAATGTCTACCGGAGATCCCAGAAGTGTGTGTCAGGCCCCAAGGATACTATTCAGAGCCTTCTGAATTACTTTCTTTTCCTGTCTGCAAAGTACACACTCATAACTCGCCTATTTTTCTATTCGCATTTTTATGGATCAAATTTAGGCCCAAAGTTTGTGCAGTAGAAAGCATAAGCATATCTTTTCTTGGACCCCTGTGTAGAGCACAAGCGCGATCTGAGAAAAGAATTTGGCCCATATGAAGGGATTGTCAGGTTTTAAAGATGTGGTAATTACAAGCACACAAGGAAGCCATGAAAGTCTGGATGAAAAATTCAAATGAGCCAGCAAAGACACAAATTTGGCTTTGAACTAGGAAAGCTCTTGCTTTGATCCTGATCCTTTTGGGCTGCAACCACAAGTACTGACAACAAGCCACATGTGTATAGGAGTTGATGGGGCTGACTGAGAGGTGTGTCCACTGCCTGCTCTTGCTACCCTGCATTCTTACATCTGGTGGATATTTTGATATTTGATATTTTTCATTTTATTTGCAACCAGTGGCTTACGGGATTGTGAGCACTGAGGGCTGCAAAACTGAAAGGTTATGGCATAAGAGAAAGACGGTGAATACAGCGACACGGAAATTTTGAAAGGAAAATTACTGAGTCTGGGAACTATTCTATAGCAAGTATCTCAATCCTCCTTATCTCTTTCTTTCCCCAAATGGATAACAAAATGCCTCTGGCCTTCCATAGGTTCTCAGGTTTAGTATATCTGTGCTTTTCCAGACTGACTCAACACACCTCAATTTGCTGTTTTAGAACAGTACCTAAGAATTTTCTGTACACTTGTTTTGAATAGTTTCCTAGCTGTTTGTAAAGTGACAAATGAAGGAATTTATTTATTTATGAATCATTAGTGTAGTACTCCTGTGGCAGATAACCTGGGACAGATTTTCTGGTGCAAAATTGCTAGAAAGTGTGCTTTTATTAAAACAATCTGGCCAGAAAAATTGTCTGACCATGGAAGAATGCCCCAGTGTAACTATAACTTTGGTAGGATAGAGGTGGGATGGTGCATGCTTGTAACAGCTATGTGTGACGGCAAAGGAAGGTACTGCTACAGAAGAGGACTAGCTGGGAAGACCACTGCAGCCAGACAGTCTGGTGTGACCGAGGCACAATGAGACTTGTCCTGGTTTATCTTTGCAAAGGTTCACAGCCCCCAAGGTCTGATACCTACAGCTGAATTGAAACCCAAACCCAGGAAAAATGACCAGTTTGAAATCAGATACGGTGTAAAAAAAGCTCAACTTACCAGATGTACTTTTTGCGAATTGTTTTCAAGCGTGAGGATCTAGACACATCCAAAATGTTCTTTTTGAAGCCCCATTCATTCACTATATCACACAGGATGAGGGGAATAGATGCTGTCTTTATACGTGGCTGGTGTAACCTGCACCAGGCCGGGCCAGTTCCACAAGACACTGTGCCCCCAGACTCCCCCCTGAAGCACAGCTCCCCCCCCGCTTTCCCCCCACTCTAAGGGAGCAGCAATTTACTGGTAGCCCACACTAGCTGCAGATTATTCCAACATCTTCACTCCTCCCCCAAATCCGTTCATACCAGCTTGTATTTTGAGAGTACAGGGGAAGAACCTCCTCAAGAGATAACACATTGAAAATAAATGTTAGCTTCTATAAAAGGTACAAGCTTAAGTATGTCATGCCCACTGCATTTATTTAAGGATACAAGTTCCTTCAAGCAAAATGTCAATATTTTATTTCCCTCAAACTCTGAAATTGTGTTACTTTAGTAGAGGATTAGATCAACTCTCTGGTTTTATTTGCTAATTGCAATAAACCTTCTCAAAGGAATATAATTTGAAAGTTGTTTTAAATGCAGATGGCACTAGATGTAAGTCTACAGAGTAAACCAGAAAAATGTTTGCTAATGGTTACTAGATTTACTTGCCCAAACTCCCCAAGTGTTATGTTTTATGAAGGACTGTGTCGCTCGGTTATACTTGCACCATGACAATGATAACTAGCATGGTGCCACGGAAACCGGAAAAATGCATTTAGGGTTGGGCCTATGCATCAGAGAACAGAATCAATCTTCCTAATTAACTGCAAATTAGCAATCCCAAAATGAGTGGGATCAACCTGTCTTCACTGGCCAAGAATCATGTTAAGTATATAGCTTCCTCTAAGTGCCTCTAAATTACATTTACGCCTGTATAAAGTAACATTCTTTTAATCTAATGCTGCATTAGTGTCACTGGTCTTAAAGTTATTGCACTGTTCTAAATTTCAGCAGATAGGTAGACAGATAGAAAGATAAACAAATTAATAGACAGTTATGGAGATAGCCTGATATTTTGTTATTCAGGGCTCAGAGTAGCTCATAAATCACACTGAAGCCACAAACAAGGTACTAATTAGCATAAGTCTCAGGAAAGAAAAGTTTCTGTTGAAAGGCGAAATTCTTTAAGGCCACTGAGCAGTAGCTATTAATAAAGACAAAAATAGTAAATGCAGAATGGAAGATAAAATGCAAAAATGGGATACAGTAGATATTTGATTAATTCCATCCCTAATGATCAAAAATTGCCAAATAATGTTAGGCTAAAACTAACACTACTGATACACTGTTTTTACTCTTTAGGGTGTATGATCAAAAAGATCTTGGGTATTGTGAGAGTACAAAGGACTGACCTTGGGTGAATTAGCTTAATTAGTTAATGCTTGTAAAGCACTAGATGGGTGTTAAGTATTAATTAATTATTAATTATTATTGGGTAAAGATGGGATTTGGAATCCCATCGCTCATACATGTGCCCCAACCTTCATGCAAGAGCTTCATGGGGCCCCACTGGTTTCCGCTTGCCTGCGTGTCTTAAGTCTCAGCAGTAGTTTGGCAGCCCCATTTGTATGGAGAGGGAAATGGGGAGACATTAGGCAGCTCGTCCCAGTGGCTGAGTGAAAAGTTGGACAGAGTGACTTCATTTTCAGTGTCTTATTTTGGGATTTGATGAGAGAATTTGCAGTTCCAAGCTGAGCCAAATTCTCAGTGTAAGTGAGTTCCTCAAGGAACTGGGGCTCAAATGAGTGTCCAAGTTTATCTGCATGTAACATGAGGTTCAAAATACTTTCTTCTCAGTGCTGTTGTGAAACTACTTTTTGCTTTTCTTTCTTCTTTTGTCATTCCCTGATAAAGGTCGCAATCCATATATTTTATTATAATGATTTATACTGGTTAATATTTAAAGTGACTAGTTAGCTTTTAAATCACAGAGGATCCCTGAAGAGCTCACAAAAAATACCTCCTCAGAATCATTCTGAGGTACCCTTGCCAGTCACCTTTGCCCAGAGCCGTTCTTGATCGGATATTAGTAATGTTCATTTCAGGCTTTTTTTCAGGGTTATTCAAATATTACTTATTGTAAGTCCCAGTAATACATTGACTCTCAGGCTAATATTTTGCTTTGATTTTAGTATGATACATAACTATTGGTAAATGACATTGAAGGGAATGTAATATTTAACTACATTTTCTTCACATTAGCATTGTCCAATTTCTCATGTTTTCAATTTTTCTGCCTGGCTGCAGCCTAGAAAAAAATACATGCTGGAATAATTATATGAACAATTTAGATTTAAACATATTGAATAGCAGAAGAGATCATGCCCGCCCATTTGTATTTTTTCCCCCCTTTCCCCATGCTAGTCTGGAAGATGAGTAATTTCTCTCCTTAGAAGCATACCTAATAGACAAAGCTCTAACGCTTAGAAGGGAGTGAGGGGAGGAAAGCGCTCTATTACTGCTGTTCAGATCAATACACAAAAATCTCAGGATGATAGGGTAATTAAAACACGCACAAAGTAATTCATCAACAGCCTTTCACTTGGCTTTGGAACTGGCTTTCTGATCCCTGATGTTTTTACTTGCAGGGATTTGAGACAGCTCCCAGACACTGTTTCCCACTTAGCTCACAACCCTGGTTTTCATTCACAAACAAGAAATTGTGTTGGCCTTGCAACACTTACGCTTCATGCTTTTTCATCTCTTCCCTGCCTTTGTCTGGTGTGAGATGCTACGAAGCAGTGAAATTTACCTAAGAGCTAAGAAAAAGGATAAAAATCTGCGCTGTTTGACAAGTGAGAAGTTCAGCATCGGCTAAATCACTGATAATTTTATGCCGCTGGTTATTACACTCAGATTGTTTGTAAGTGCACCTATTAAAAAATGAAATAACCGCTCCTGCTGTAATGAATAGACCGAAGAGTGTTTGAAACATTTTCATGATTAAAAATAATATTAAAACTTGGCTTGAGTTATCTAGTGGAAATGCCTCACGGCAGACCAGGGCCATGAGGAGCAGCATTCGTACCACAGAGCACCGCTTCCTGCACTCCCAGAGTTGACTGTTACAATAATTACCTTACTGGCATTCCTGTTTTGTTTCCCAGACCCCCAAATGTTTCTTTTCTAATGAGAGAGCTCCAGTTGCGACACTTAAAATGAACAGAATACTTTTTCAGAAAGCCTTCAAATCCATACTGATTAGCAAAAATTTTAAATATAATTGAGTTGAGCTTGGCTATTGTTACAGGTAGGGACTGTGGATCCCTGAAAGCAATGGAGTGAGGTCTTCACAGGACTTGATTGTGTATTAATGTAGCAGAAAGGCTAGGAATGAGTTATGCACTGAACAGGCTCAAGTTCTTGCAGAAGATTTAACCCTGTTTCTTTGCTTACACAAAACACTAACCTCCTCCATTATTTATCATTTGCCCTGTAAATACCTGCTAGCCTATAAAATCCTCTGTTACTATTTTTGTGTTACGGTGATGAACAGGGTGTCAGTTAAGGATCAGTCCCCTTTGCTAGGCTAAATATACTGGTAAAATAAGAGCCCCCACCCCAAAACTTTCCCAATCTGCATATCAGACAGAGCTCACAGGGAGATGTGAGGGGGTGGGGTGGCTTGGGCGGATTAAGTAACAATAAAACAAACAGTTTAGCAAAAAAGCAAGAGCCACTTGCCTAACCAAAGACAGATGGGAGTGATTTGTAGGCACAGGTAGAGGCAAGCTTTAAGGAGGGATTTCAAAGAGAATAAAGGTTAGCTTTGCATGGTTAGCAGGGAAGGATCTCCCCACACATGATGGGGGACATCAATACAACCAAATGAAGTTGTAGTTCTTGCTTTGATACTCCAGTCACTAAATAAATAAACTAGGCTACCAAAGTCAAAAGGAGAAACACATGCAGCCATTTCATGAGGACAGTCCAGCCTTTCTCCAGGAATTTTAAAAATATCTATGCGCTATTTTTGCCATTGTCCCTGATTGTCAGAGTCTTGGTGGTAACCACTGGTGTCCGAGGCTTATCCTATCACCTTCTACTAGCCTTAGCAAGGGCTTTACGATGGGACCACACTTGTGATCAGCTGCTTTTTAGTGTCAAGCTAGCCACTCAGTTCTGAGCAAAATTTTCAAGAAAACCAAAACAAACCATTGCAAATAAATAATTTCAACCAAAATAAAATTATTTCAATGAGACCAATCTATGTATATTTGGAAAACTCTTAAGTGATTTATGCAATTTTTCCTAGTTGATTTTCCATAGAACTAGAGCTCCTAAGTCACTATATGCTTTAAAAAAATGTTGTTTTTTCTCTTCTTTTTCTTGTACAAGATGAAATGCAATACTCAACAAAGTGATGAAACCAGATTGAGCAGTGTATTTCACAATTGCTAAAACCCAAACCAAGTAATACCTGACATTTCTTGAATTTCTTAGCCTGAAAAATAACACAGCTTGGTTTTGGATTTTCAAAATTAAACATCCAAAATATTCACTCTTGGGATGAAAGTAAGCATGAAGATTTCAGCTCAGAATGCAATTATTTCAAAGAGTTATTGGTCACTGAAAATAAGTGCTGCTTAAAATGAATATGTCATCCACTATTGCTGTAACAAGAACAACTAATGAATAAGAGAATTATATAAAAAAGAATAAAAATTATGAAGTTTGATGTGGTGAATGCAATATACATTTTTCAGTAAGCAAGCTTTAAATGAAATACTGTTTTTATTAGGAGATAATTCATTCTAGTAATAAACTTGAAACCACAATCTTTGCAAGTAAAAATAGTGACTTCAACAGCCCATTGCAGGAAATATATTTGTAATCCTGATATCTCTTAGTTCCTCCATGTAAAGAAGACATTATCGTAGTATTACCTAGCATCACAAAGTATGACAGTATTATTATTGTTATTTTTACATGGAATAACTGAGGCAGAAAGAAGTGACCTGCCTAAGCAGCCCAGAGATACAAGGAAGAAAATGCCCCATGTCTGCTGGGTTCCAGTGTACTGTTCACTTGGCTACACTGCCACTTTTGCTGGCTGCTATTATGAATTACTCGCTCTTAACACTGGAAATTCTAGGATTTCAATAGGATAAATCCTATTTATCCTAGGATCCATCTCATTTATTTGCTATTGCCTTATTTGATACAAGTTTGATATCTTAAAAACAAACAACTTGTAGAAGTCAGAAAAAACCCATATAAACATTTGTGTATTGCAAAGAACAGGAACAGGAACCATATTTGTCCATAAATATGAATACTGTAGGGGACAGCATCTTTTCCTCTCATATGGACTCCATTAAGACCTTTTGGTCTTAAAGATATGTACAGCCAGACTGTCCTTTTCTCTGAATCTTATTCTCTGTCATTGATCATGAATGTGAACAGCCTGATTTGTGAATACAAGAAAAGTCATGCAATGAAGAAGCTCTGCTGGCACTGGCTCTGCATTCTCAACTGGATCACCTTCTTATAGCTCGTGAAAATAAACATGGAGCCCATTCATGTGGTTCTGTACTCAGATGGGCTTCCTCTGACCTCTGCAAGGCCTGGCAGGAGCTCCTCTGGGATGGAGGTAGCCACCATGGTGATGCAGGAGCTCTACCATCACTGAACTTCCCTGCCACATAGTGGCGTGGGCAACCACACATGGTGCTATCAAGTGATATCAGTCTTGGTGAATCTGCCCCTATTCCTGGTGTTGTAAGGAGATTCTTATAGCAGGATATGAACCATTACACTTGAAGGCTGCAACTGACTCCATGTCCAGTTGTGAAAATAATGGATGCAACTCTCCTCTACCTTTGCCCTAGTCCAAGCACTGTAATCAACAACAGTTTTTACACAAATGCTTTTGCATGGCATACAGATTTTGTAGCTTTAGTAAAGAGAAATGTGACAGGAGCTGAGAAGAAAAAACAAAAATTACAAATTCTAAAGAGAAAAATGCTTGTCTCCTCACCTCCATGCTTGAGCAATCAATAAAGGGCTGTCTGCCTTTTCATCCAGCTCACCAAAATTAGTATTATTGCAGACTGTGCTGAAGTGTAAGGTGTACCAAAAAATATTCCACTGAAAATGGGACAGGTAAAACATTTGGAGAAGGGCCATATCCAACCCAAATCTAGCCTAAAAGAAAATAAAATCTAAATTCTCCATAGAGCAGCTGTTTTTTGGCATTACAAGTTCAGTGTTATGGCCTAAGAAGTTATGAACAAGCAATTAACCAAAAAGCTCAAAGTATTATGCATTTAAAACAGAAATATTGTCTCAGACCTAGCTATGTAGCACTGTGACCATGAGCTAACATATTAAGTTCTTAATTCAACAAGAACTTGAGTAATACCTTTGCAAAAGTTTTCACACTTTCAGCCACAGTTGACATGGTGTTCATGGAGCAAACCGGAAACACTATGAGAGTACATAAAGGATTTGTCTCACATCACATTCCCTCACAAACCCTCACAGCTATTGGTTTGCTGTGATAGCCAGTCTCAAAAGTTGATGTTGCTAAAACCTCCTTAAAGCAGAGGTTGGGTTCATTAGCTCTGTGATGTATCAGAAGATAGAGCACAGGGACAATCTTGGGTAGAATACCCTGAAGTGTGAATATACGTTTTATCAGCTGTTCCTTAGTAATGAGCTGTGCATGCTCTCCAGAAAAGAAATCAGATTTATCCCATCTTCAAGAGGTGAATTGTCCCAGAATTCTGCATTTACCATGAAGAGAGAACATGCATGTAAGCAATTACCACAGAGTGGTTAAGATACAAGTGCACATTGCACTTTGTGGTGAGTTGTGTGTCTATAACCTGTTGTGTGAATCTCCTGAGGTGGACAAGATTATACTTCAGGCTGAGCCTGCTTTGCTGGCATTGTCAGCTCCAGTGTCTGGAATAAAAATGCACTTAGGAAGTGGGAGATGAAGTAGAAGGTAGAAGGATTTCACAATTCTTTAATAGTTCGATTCTTCAGATTCCAGCAGGGTTAAGGTTTTACCTGGCTGGGCTAAGAATGAGTTTTTCTGATCTTGCTCCTGTTTCTGTTCAGGATATGGATAGACAATCATAAGCACATTATTTACTATCCCCCAATAAGAGGACACTCATCAGCCTCAGTAAAGTGACTGGCAGCACACTGCTAGTCTGATCTCATTGCACAGCAAAATAAGTTTACATAAACCATTTCTTGGAGGATAAATACAAGAGATAAGTTAAAGAATGTACTGTCTAACCAGGCATCAAGCATGAAAAAGAAGTGAAGAACGTTCATGGAGCAGTGTGGGGTGCTTAATAGTTACTGACAAAGGATGTTACAGTGTCATGGACTCCTAACCCAAAACTTGGTTTGGACTGAACTTTTGAGGACAGAAAATAAACAGAGACAGGGAACCGTTAGTCTGATTTTGGGTAAGCAGACTTGGGCCCAAGTTCATCCTGCACAACATAAAGCAATGGAGAATCACTCCCACCAGCAGCAATGAAAAACATGTACTTACACAACAAGAGCAAGTTAACCTGTGATCCAAACTGACCTCTGAAAGTACTCTTCTCCATCCATGTTGATTAGAAAAGGGCAACTATGCTCCTAATTTAAATGCCCACTTATCTGCTTAATGCTAGATCGAATAAATGTGGACTAGAACCAAGAAAATTAGCCAAAAGCATAGGTCACATTTTGCAAGGTATTGCATGGGACACTCAACATAGAGAAGCAGAATTTTAATAATACAGTGTCAAAGTGGGAGCTTCTTCTCATAAGCAAATAAAAAATAGACAGGCATGATCTCCTCCATGACAACAGTTTCCAGAGGCAGACAGAAGACAAATGGCAAAGGCAGGAAAGGTAAAAACTAATCCTCACTTTGCAGTATCGGACCACTGCAGTAAATTGTCCCTGGAGCTAAATGTGAGCCCAGCACAGAGAGATAAATCAAGATCATATCCTTGGGGATTAGCCTGCTGCAATCCAGAAAAAGGACAATAGATGGGCAACAGATCAGTTAAGAGAAACATCATCAGCTAAGCAGGAAAACACTGCATAGCAAAGCAGGCATGGACCTACAGCCATAATGCATAGGTGTAAGCCAAGCAATAAAATAGACAGGTAAGGAATGGCAAAGAAACTATTACTCAGAGCTCATATACAGTATCTGAAAAAAATCATGACAGTACTAAAATGACTAAATGTAACTACAAAGTATCAGCCAGAGCACCCTGCCACTACCAGGGTAAGGAGGACTTATGGAGATCAATAGCTATCTTCACATTGGTGCTACCTTCACCTTGGAGCTACCTTCACCTGATGAGAAGTGACATATAAAGAGTACAGAGCTCCAGCATAAAACCAACCAAGAGTATGAAGACAGCAGCAGAGTAGAAGAAAAAAAGAATATTCAGGGGATTAAGAATTGGAACACTTGCTCAAAAGCCAGCACACTTGAGGTGCTTGGATGTCTCAGAATTTGCAGGAGGTGGCATGGATGTCATGTCTCTAGATTGAACTATATGGCTAGCAATTTCTGGTCCTCAGTCGAATGCTTATTGGCATGAAAGTCACAACAGCTAGTAACTGTTAAAAATAAAA
The DNA here is from genome assembly GCF_015220075.1 of Falco rusticolus. Classification (NCBI taxonomy): domain Eukaryota; kingdom Metazoa; phylum Chordata; class Aves; order Falconiformes; family Falconidae; genus Falco; species Falco rusticolus. The sequence goes on along the minus strand of NC_051193.1, from coordinate 56,095,682 downwards.
AAGTGGTAATTCACTGGAACTTAGAGGAATAATCACAGGTTGTAAGCAGAAGGAGTTTGGAGATGGCCCTGGGAAGATACTTTGCATTACACATAGTGTGAAGCCTAGCTGTTGCTGCAGATGCTCTGTAAATGGTTCTTCTGATACACAGCCAGATTAATTTGGGGAGCATTTTGTGTACCAGCACATAGTACATGAAACAGCTATTAACTTAATTCATTCCCCAGCCAGGACAGGACTAAGCAGTCTCCTACCATGCCATGCAAGTGCTGCGTCATAATTCAGTCATCAGGAGATGCTTACAGTCAGGAGCCATCAGCAACCGCTGCTGCCTGGAGTCAAAGAGTATCACCTCTGTGACACATCAGAGCATCAAAGGCTCATAAAGAGAGTGCCCCCAGGCCACTCCCCAATTCAGGTCTTCAGTGTGGCAGTACTGCTAAACCACTGAGATGGCTTTGCTTCAACTGTCAGAACTGGGGTGTTTTGCTGTCTGCATATAAAAACACCATTTTCAGGCTGTCTAAAAAAAAAATAAAATTATACAGGGAGCAGAGGGGAAAGAAGTGCAAAATGATGCTTCCACCTCACATAGCAAATCTCTCAAACTAATCAGTCATAGGGGAGACCAGGTGTCATTTTTGACGTCTTATTTAGCATCTCACTCATTGGTTTATTCTTTTCTTTTTCTAGATAGATGCTGTTTTACTAATTAAAGAAAAAGAAATTTCCAGTGCTTGGTATTCAAGGGTGGCCTCCTCTGTGAGCCAATCTCCATGTTCTCTGTGAACAATTTAAAAATAGAATCTAGTTGGGTTTGTTGTTTGTTTTGTTTGTTTTTTTTAATTGGTATCACTTTGTCTAGCGCACAACACACATGGCTGTAATTTAGTGAACTCCAGTCTTCCTCTTGTGGCAAATTGATAGGATAATTTTATTATGAGTGGAACAATGACTACAGGGAGTGAGGGAGAATCTCAGAGAACTACACATAATTCGGTTGACTAAATGTAATACTTGCATTATATCAGTAGGTAATGAAAACAGTGCTGAACACTGGCAAAGCCTAAATCGTTTCTGATTCCAGCTCCTGTCAAAAGGCCGCCCCATAAATCATACCTGAATTTTATTTAATGTCAGGAGCCCGTAATCTGACAGAGTGCAATGAGGTGTTTGGACCAAAAGATGTATACGGAGTCATGTGCTCCATAGTCTTTGTAATCACAGGGTCACATAATCCATCTATGGATTTTAATAAGTAACTTATTATGTCCCCTTTAGTGTTAATTATTTTACACATTACTTGTTCCTGTTTATTGACATTATTTTAATAACTTTATCACATAAAATTGCCAGTATAGCCAATCAGTATTAATTATAAATGCATAGCCTATGGAGAGATTGTGTTATTTCCTTTTCATGCCAAAATGTAAGACACAACAGGGTCAGCATCACATTAGACCTTGATAACTTTTGCTATGCAGGCAGTCTCCACCAGCCTTGTTAGCAACAGCAGGGTCAGTCAGGAGAGTTATTGATGATTTTTGATCATCAATTTTCAAGTGATTTTTCTTTTTTTACTTATTTTCTTTCTGCACCTGAAGAGGGGTCAGATCCAAAACAATCTGGGGTTCAATCCTGCTAGCTGCTGCTAATCTGTAAGGGAATGCACAAATACCCTGCAAGAATGAAATCTAAATACCTAACCATCATCTGTACAGAAAACTGTACAAATCTGTCATTTTAGTTAATGGAAAATGGTTATCCTGGTTCCAAAAGAAAGTATTTTGCATCAAGTTTTTCAGCCCCTTTAAAAACTATGCTGCTTACTTACATTTTAAAGGAATTTTAATTAAAGCGCATGCTCTTAAACATTATAAAATGATATAACACAATTTTATAAAATATTAAGTTTTAATCAAGCCCATGCCCCCTTAACTACCCCTTCTGTAATAAGGATATTATTTTGTCCTTCTAACTGGGGATGAAGAAGTGTTTTGCATTTCTTGGTGGAAGGTAAGTCTGATCAATTTATTATTTTGAGCCCTGCCTCATTCATTTTTCTCATGAGCATTTGCACAAATTAATTTTGCTTGCATGAATGTTTGTGGATAAATTCATTCCAAGCCCATGCACTTAGCAATAAAACAGTGTTTTTTGGGATGGAGTGAGTGGGCGGAATCGTTGCTAGTGGCTTCATGCTATAACTTGACCATTTGTGCTGGCAGAGTTGTAGCTTTGCACCAAACGCTTTGCTCCAGCAGTCGCAGAAGAGCAGGCTAGGCAGCAGCTATGCTAGAAGTGCTCATGTTAGAACTTCCCAGTTGTTGGATCAGGGCTGGCATAAGCCCATGCTCTTGTAGCTCTCTACCTTATTCCACTGCCGGCTTGCTCATTAACATGCTGATAATGTGTGAAGGCAAATGCAAATTTTGCTTTAGAAACAAGCAAGAAGTTCAAATGTCCTGTCCTGTCCTTTCCCCCACAGCCAGGGTGGAGGCTTAAGTAGTCTCCAATTGCAACCTTCCAAGCGAGGAATGAACAAATATACCCATAACATAGTTACTCAGTGTTTGTGAAAATAACACTGAGGATCTGTCACAAATAATAGAAAACTGTCAAATAAGATAAAAAAATAAAAGGCACTGTTGAATCCACAGTCACATAGCCTTTGCAGTTAGAGGGCTAGTGCTCCACAAGGGACAGGTAGGAATATGACTGTGTTTACTGCTCCTGCTACACAGAGAGCTCAGCTAGAATAAGAGCTGCTTTCCCCTGGCAGGGTTCTGTAATCATAATGACACAAGGATGTCCCTCCTGCAGCTTTCTGACTTGCTCTTGGAGCACAGGACTGGTTCCCTCTCTTGTTCTTCCATAGACCTAACGTATTAGGATCTACGTACTCCACTAAATTCTGATTGTTCTGCTGCTCCTTAATATAGGCCCGTGTGCATATGGAGTTACTGTTCTCCAGATAAGATGGACTTTAAAAAATCTTATCTTAGCCCATATCACATTTCTCTACTATGCTTCCTAAGAGTGATATTTCAGGGAAAGACCTGATGCAAGAGAACTGGGGGAAAAAAATGTAAAATTCTCCCTGGTTTTGCCAGCTTGCCTTTTCCTAATTCAGTAAGTTGTTCTCACATCCTTCCTTTTGTTAGTAAAACTGTTATACAGCTACTTTCATGGAGACAGTGATCAGAAATCAGGCCATGTGGCTTAGGAAACCAATGGAAAAATGGAAAAAGTGTATGATGATGCGTGCGGGGGAACTGATTTTGCAGACGGTTCCAGGCTCAGATTTATTTACATGAAACACTCACTAAGTAACCAACAAATTCATGAAAAGGAAAAAAACCCAACCCTGCCTGAATAAATTACTCATTAAGAAGAGACTTCTTCACTCTATCCCTAACCATGTGTTTCCATTATTTACAAACTCCTGGGAAAAAAACAAAACAGAACTGAGAAATAATTGACCCTGTATGGTCAAATTGCTAGTGCATATTAAGAGGGAAAGGTGGAGCTGCAGCAGGGTTTAGTCCTTCATCCTTCACAGAACAAATCCCACCTATTGAATCATAGAATTGTAGAGTGGTTTGGGTTGGAAGGGACCTTAAAGGTCATCTAGTCCAAGCCCCCTGCCACGGGCAGGGACACCTTCCACTAGACCAGTTGCTCAAAGCTCCATCCAACCTGTCCTTGAGCACTTCCAGAGAGGGAGCATCCACAGCTTCTCTGGGCAACCTGTGCCAGTGTCTCACTACCCTCATCATAAAAAACTTTCTTTGTAATATCTAATCTAAATCTACCCTCTTTCATTTTCAGATCATTAGCCTTCATCCTATGACTACACTCACTGATAAGAGTCCCTTTCCATCTGTCCTTTAGGCCCCCTTTAAGCACTGGAAGGCCACTATAATGTCTCCCCAGAGCCTTCTCATATGAAGGGTAAATGAACCCAACTTTTTCAGCCTGTCCTCGTACAGGAAGCCCCCCCCATCATCTTTGTGGCCCTCTTCTGGACCCACTTGAACAGATCCATGCCTTTCTTATGCTGAGGGCCCCAGAACTGAACGCAGTACTCCAGACTAGGTCTCACAAGAGCCGTGTAGAGGGGAAGAATCAACTCCGTCAACCTGCTGGCCACACTTCTTTTGATGCAGCCCAGGATGCAGTTGGCTTTCTGGGCTGTGAGCGCACATTGCTGGCTCATGTCCAGCTTTTCATCCACCAACACCCCTAAGGTCTTCTTTGCAGGGTTGTTCTTAATAGGCCAGATCATCATGTGATTTCAGAATGGTGAAAAGCTGGAAAATGCCATGGTGGATGATGTTGCTGTTCAGCAACACACCTGCCTTCACTGACTTGAGAGAGAAACTGCATTTTTAGCAAGCGCCTTCGAATGATGCTGTTTCTGCAATACAGGCCACTTCCTCTCTTAAGTACTGTGAGAAGCCACCATGCTGATTTATCAATATATTTACTTCTTTACCTGGGAATTTTTGCCACATTTGCATTCTGCTTTCTTGAGATAAAAGGCTAATGTTAACTCAAGGCACCACCACTCCCTTGCTAATTGCTGTTAAAGTTTTTTTGCTTATCAGTGTTTTTCAAGGAAGTTCACAACTTGAGAGGTCAACTTTAAACAGACTGAAACATCAGCTTAGAGTGACTAATATAAAAGATAAGATATGTCTTGAAACACATGGAAAATATAATATCTCTCCCTTGTTTACCTTGCAAGGTATAAAATGAAGAACAAAACCTCCTCATGTTCCCAACCAAATACTAGAACAAAGCAGGTCTCGGACAAGGGCTGGGACACAGCAGCAAGTCTGAACTGAATGAATAGTCAGCAACAATAATTATGAGTCACATACAAAGAAAGGAGTATGTTTTCTACTACAATCACAATAAAACAATGAAGCACGAAATGGAACTTGAAGCTAGCACAGCAAAAATGTTCTGAAACAAATTTTAAAGCAGCACTTTCTCTATTTTCTTTGCTAAGAGTTTGCTGTTTTGTTTTGGTGGTGGTTTTTTTTCCCCAAAGGAGGAAATCTGGAGTTGTTCATGCTGAAAAGAAGATATACTTCTCTCTTCACTGGTGATCTAAGGGATCTCCTGCAAAAGAACTGGAGCTGTGACTAGGAAATCCCCTTCTGTTATGCAAACTCTCTCATTCTGATATTTTTCTGTTTCCAAATCTCTCCAAATTGCAGAAAAGATAATGAAAATAAATCTCAAAAACCTACAATGTATTTTCATTTATGAACTGTGAACTATTTATATTAACAATACAATTTCACTCCGATGCGAATTATCAGGTATTACTAGACCCTTCTCTTGCAGAGAGGAGAATTGAATCAGAGAGGAATTAACTCTCAGAGCACTGTCAGAGCAGTGACTAATTCTTGCATGTTTTGAATCTCAAGGATATGTCAAGGAGAGTATATTATTAGAGAGAGAGTATATCATGCCAGGAGAAGTAAAAAAGCTTAACCTTTTGGAAATTCATAAATGAAGGGTCCAGGCCCAGTGTTATATCCCTAAATTTCCTTCCTTCATTGTGTTTCAGGCTGGGACCAGATGAGGGGAAATAGATGGGAAGGCTGTTCTGGAATTTGCAGGGGACCTGTTTGGACTGAGAGAGCTGAGCAGGCCAGCTCAGCTGTGGGAGAGGAAGAAAATACACCTTTATTGTGCATCAGGGACTTAAATACTTGAATACACGGTCGGGCCATGTTCACAATCAGAAATAAATTCCCTGTCTTCCAGGCACTGGCTCAACTAGTTCTTCCTTGGAAGTCTCCAAGGAAAACCACCCCAAGAACAGTGAGGCAGCAGCGAGGCCCTGTGGCTGTATTCTGGAGCTCTCCCTCCTTTCTCCACCCTGCAGCTTGGCACTGTCTCAGCTAACACAAACAGACCTTCAAATATAAGTAGTAAAATATTAGCGACTTTCAGACAGTTTCTTTTCTACTCCAAGTCTTTTGGGTGAGCAGTAAAGTCTTGGCAAACATCTTCTCAAGCAAGCCCAGTGAGACTTACTGCTGTCACCAGGGAACAAGTCTCTGGTGAGTCATTGCCTGCAGTGCTAGCCCAAGAGAAAGGGGACCTTTTAAATGATTCTAAGTGCAGAAAAGAAAATTAATGGGGGGAGAAGATGATTCCAACACATGGAGTCTAATGGAAAATATACTGTGATAATAATATGCTTCCTGATTACAGAATGATTTCTGTAGGTTTGGTTTCGCATAAAGGATAAACCTGCCAAGCAGAAGAGAACTGAGCAAATGTAGTCTCTATTACGAATACTTCTACCCTGAAGTGCAGAATGAGGGACCTGTGCCCAATGCATGATTTGTAGACAGTGGGATTTATTATCCTCTCGCCTGATGGGTGGGAGGAGGATAATGAAAATCCCAATTATCAAGAGAAATGGAAAGCTTCATTGTATATCTGAGTAGGGAAATTACATAATTGGTGATTTCTGAACTGGGGCTGTAGAAGTGATGCTGGGGGGGACCATATTTCTCCCCCTCCCCAATGAATATGGCTACCTGCCTATTTTGGTGTGAGTTAATTTGAATTACACAAACTTGGTACATTGCTTTATTGTTCTTCATTAAATGCAATCAGGAATATGAATCAGATATGACAACACTTCAAAGAAATACATATCCTGCGATAATATAGTGGAGATTCTTATGTCAGGCTTCCTTCACACAGTAAAATGATGAGGCACTAAGGAGCTAATATAGGTGAACTTAAGTGGTTTCTATTAAACCTCTACTTGGACCTGGCAGTCCTTTCCTCTCCCCTTCCCTCCCTGCTTTGTTTACTTTCAAAAGACCCTGGTTGTTGAGTTATTTGCACAGTGCTGGAGCAAATCTAAATTTCTGGAAACAGCATTACTTTGGGCGGGGGTTACTCTTTCCAGAAATGCTCATCTGACACAGCAGGGGACATGGCCGCAGTACTATCAAAATTGTAATTTTAGCATCAGAATGGGCATTTCACCAATCAGCCCCAACACTTCTAAACACAGGAAGCTGGCAATGCTACCTCTCTTTCCAAACACAAGTGGTGCAGCTGCACACTCAGCACTGATACATCCAGCTTCCTCCCACACCCCTAATTCCAGACACAGAGAGACTTTTTTTAAAAAAACTTGCACCAGTGTTAATCAATGCTAAAGCCAGTGATGTTTCACCAGCAAAAGCAAAACTGCAAGTAAGTGGAAAGTCAAGTTTTTTTGAAATTCATTCAACTTACTGTACAACCTTTCTGGTTCAACCTGAAGAACATGATTTTTGAAAGGGCCTCAACCTGGCCTCCTTTCCTAGAGGTGTAATTTTGCATCTGCAATCAGTTAAACCCATAATTAATTACAGTCATAAACCTTGCCAATTACACATCCAAGTGTCTGATTTGTGGAGCAGTTGGGTAGTTAGGTAACCACATATAAGACTTGCATTGAAATTGAACTTTGAGCCTGGATACAAAAGTCAGCATTGAAAAAGGAATGTTCTTTCCATTTTTCTGCATTTTATGCTTCTCTCTCTCTCTCTCTCTCTTTTTCTGCAAGAAATGATGGTGTGAGTGTGATAACAGGGAGGGAAACAGAGCTGCATCAAATCCAGCTAGAGACAGAGTCAGCTAGAGACACTACTTGTGATTAATTTGGCTTTATTTGTTAATATCCATATTGATGATATTTTCCACCATGGCTCGTCCAAAATGTCATGGTTGGGAGACAGAACAGCAATAAAGGAAATCTTCCCTGAAGGCTAGCTGGACTGGACATCTATGGCTCTGCATCACCCTTTCAGTAGCCACAGATTTGCTAACGAAAAGGTTGTAAGGTACTACTACATGAAGTAATTTGCAAGTTGAAACAACGAAGTACAGTGTAAATAATTCACTTTTTGGAGAGAGAGTGGGGGCAATTACGCTTGTGTTTAGTGGGTGGATCCAGCAGATCTATTACTGGCAGTGGAGGCTGCATCAGTAAAATCCATCTTCTGAAACAAAATGTTTCTTCTTTAGACATGGTGACACTATGTAGAAATACCATATTCACACAGCGCCTATTCATATTACATTTATAAACATAAGAAATTGCTGACTAGAGAAATGCTCTTTGGTTCATCAAGCCTATTCTTTCAATATATTTCATCCTCACCTTCCCGGTTCATCACTGCATCCTTCAGTCCTTTCTCTCCTGAGAAAAAAAACATCCAGCTGTCTCTTAAACTCATTTAGATTACTTGCTTCGCTGGCCAATTATTCCATATGTTTACTACTGTTTCAGGCAGAATTATTTTACTCAATTCCCAGTTTACTCTTGATTTCCTAGGTTTGCAATGTGTTTTCAAGGTCTTGGACTACTGATTTTAACAAGCATTTGTTCACCTTTTGCATTTTTTAAAAATATGTAGAAAATTTTCGTATTCTGAGAAGCCACAGTTAGGTCAGTTTCTATGAGCAACAGAGGGAGACCAAGTAAATCCAGGACCTCAGCTTTCTTTTCATCCTGAGATTATAGTTTCTTCTTTTAATGAGACCCTCCAACCTCTCACCCCACAGGGATGTCCATTGACCCCCTGAGGCAGGGGCCCTCACTGAAACCAGTAGGTTCATCTCAGAAGCATGTATAATTTTTTATTTGCCAGCGAGAATAAACCTATCCTTTCTGGATTTTTGTCATAGATATTTTCTTAAAGAGACAATATTAAAGTTGAGATACAAGAGAAAGTGCAGCAGCTCCCAGATCACTTCTCACTTCATTATAGTGCTCTTTGCAATACCTGTATGGTATCTGTTACCTGTATGGTTTCTGCTATCTGTTATACCTGTACAGTATCTACTGTAAATATTGTCTGATGTTGCAACAGCAGTTGAGATTTCTCATGCAAGTTACAGGCCTTCTTAACTTCCCCAGCAAGGGAAGGCTTCCTTAAGCTTGATGAAAGTGGGAAGGACACATTCCCCCTCTGCATGAGAAAGGATGATATTCTCCTTAGAAGCTTATCTTTCATCAAAGAGTGACACCTACATATAACTTCAGGTGGAATTTTGTTACCAATTGTTGCGAACCAGACCGCATGGTTCAGTTCATGAACCTTTCATAAGCTAAACCCTGCAGCGTTTACATAGCGTTACCAGACACATAATTAAAAAAAAAAAATAGTTGCTGCAACTGAAAGTCTACAAAAAAATAGCATCTCATTAAGAATGTGCCCAAGGGCTGGAGTCTGGGGTTTGGGTTTGGCTCTGGCACTTTTCCCCCAAAATCAACAGGCCTCCACCCTGTCTCCAGATTTAATTCTGGGCCTTGGTGAATGATCTAACTACTGGTGGGGCTTCCTCATGAGACACATGGGGTTGATTGTTTCCCCATTTACATAGTAAACATGAGGAGTAACATTGCTTGAGAAATCTCCATCACAAATGAATAATTTTTCACATTTTCTATTTGTGGACTCTTAATTTTCCATAGCACGTTTTCATCATTTTCTGCCGAGCACACTTTAATTACTGACACAAGGTTTGCTTTTTGAGTTGTCTTCTGTGGAGTTGATGCAGGGCCCTTTCCAAGGCCTGGTTTCCAAGTACTGAAAAATATTTCCATATAAAAATGAAAATCTCAAGGAATTTTAGGGAATATTCTGTGAAAATATTCTAAAAAAACATTTTTATGTTTTCCAGTCAGGAGCTATCCAGAAGCAACCATCTGCTGCTTAACATAAGCAAAACCTTCATAGTTATCAGTTGCTTTTTGGAAAAGATCAATAATATCCTAAGCAAGTGATGAGTAAATCTCTAAAAAAGGGTTTGTAACCTTTCCGATTTTCAAAGTCATAAAACATTTCCATTGAAGATATGTAGTGAATTTAAGCAACTGAAGCAGGCTGGAATTTTAGTCAATTTTTACAGACTGCTCAGGAATAATCCAGAGATTCCCAGATGGCAGACTACAGGTTAAAAAACACTGATCTACAGATATCATTTGGATAATCCTCCTAAGGTTTTAATATTCAGCTAAACTTGAACACCATCCAAATGGCAGTTCAAGACCAAGAAAGTCATAAGCACCTTCGTTATTTGAGATTTGTCATATATCTAGACTGAGTAATGATATAAAGACTATAAATAAGTGAAAATTTAAAATAATTTAAAAGCTGAAACTGTAGAGTGTCTAAGAGGTTTTCAGATACCAACTTTACAAATATACAAAGAAAGAGAGAGGTAAAAAAGGTAGCTGAACTTCTTCAACTTCAAATAAGGTTAACTTAGGAAACAAATTAAACTTTCTAATGCTTGCTTCTAATGTTTTCCTCAATTTATCATAATTTTCTATAGGACCATGGCAATGGTCAAAGTATTGCATTTAGTCCTTACAGCAGGACCTCCATAAGTTAATATTTTCTGTCTCTAAAGTAGTTATTCCTTTCAAGATGTTCATTTACTAAACCATATTCTCACTATATTTCTTAAAAACATCGAATCAGTTAGTAATGAGTTATTTTTTAAATTAAGCTTTTTCTCCTAAAACTTAGGGTTTAGTTCCCTAAACACC
>NC_051193.1:56010091-56080091 GCF_015220075.1 Falco rusticolus | reverse complement strand
GAACAATATGTTCAGGACTGGTTCTTAGGAGTCATGACAACCAATTCAATTACTCTACAGTTTATTGCCGGTATATGTGTTGAACATTTCATGGGGCAAGGAGTCGATTACCTGATGCTTACCCACGAATAAGGGGGGAAAATCATAGTTCATGGCTTCAAGTTTAACTTTCAGATGAAAAAATAAACAGGATTAAACTTATTTCCTGCCTGACTGCCACCTCCTCTCCTTCACAAAGAGCTTTTTGGGGAAACCTTATACACCTACTATGCACGTAATCAATACGCTCAATCGTGATAGGCAGGAGAGGCTTTTGGAGAACATTAATTCACGTATAACCCCCAGAGAGCTGCCTAAGTAGGGTTTGAATAGGCATTAAATTAAATATGCATATGTTTTAAATGCACGTCATTCATTATACAGCAAAATGAAACTTTCAGGGTTTTTTGGTGCTGCTTACAGATCACGACACCTAAACACCTCAAAACAAACTGATTTCTCCTGTACTGACATTACATTTTAACGCAGAAGCCTCTCATGCCTCTACTTCAATAAATTTTTTTCTCATATGTTTCCAATGCCTTACCTACCATTCAGTAAAAGAAATAATCAGTCATCTGGAATTAGTTTTTTGAGAAGGCTGAATATTTAATTTTCCATTATCTAGACTTTTAAAAGCAGTCACTGTTTAATGCCATTGACGAATTGACATTTAGCAAAGCAACATCACTTCACAGCAAAAAGGGTTAAAGAGATCCGTATTAATATAGAAGTCAAGCTTTTAATATTCTGCAAATATTAACAAAGAAAGATGATAATGTTGAGTTAATATGGGTTAAGGATAAAATGAAAATAAATTTTTCTGATTGCTAAGTGTTGACACTTTTTTGGCTAGGCCCGCAGCCTTTTCTTGAAGGCTGTGTAATTACAGAAGGCTTTTCCCCTCCTTCCCCCTCCTGCTTCTAGCCCACATTAGTAATGACCCCTTCACTGCTTCAAAAACCACTAATAGTCTTCAGCAAAGGCAAGAAAAATGAACAGGATAAATTGGAATCCACAGTCAGTAATTTGCATCATATGAGGCTGCTTTGGCCACTCACACTCATTCCTGGCCATCAATCGTGCGCTGTCAGGTGCTGCACTCTGCCACCATGATAAATACTCCTCCTAACACTCTGATTCGTCCAAACAATGTAATTGTCCTCTATTCTCCTCTTGGTAATGGAGATAATGAATGACTGCACAAACAAGAAGGATTGCTCATCACAGACACAGGGGTGGCTTCAAACCGAAAAGCCCCGAGTACAAATTTTAATTGACTGAAAACACAGGTCGAAAGAAAAGAAATCCTGTCTTCCATTTCCAGGCTTCGAGACAATCGCTTCTGAGCGTTCCCCTCTTGGTTCGGGGGGGTAGGGGTGGGGATGTTCTTTATCCTGAATGTGGGCCCCCCAAAATGGGTAAAATGAGACTGTAGAAAACCCTGGTGCTGGAAAGCAGCCACAGAAATGCTGTCCAGTATGCAATTCATGTAAAACAACTCCTCACTTTAATTGTGTTCAATCCCAAACTGCGAGGAGCTGGTGTTATGGAAAAAAAAAAAAAAAACCCAACAAAAAAACCAAAACAAAACAAAACCCCACAAAAAACCCTCCTCCAAATGGAAACAGTTCCATCCAGTTAAATACTTATTGTACTGCGAGGAATAGTATGTTTTTAAAATTTCAGTCGAAATATAACCACACATAAAGCGAATTGCATTCAACAGCACAGAGCGTGATGGAAATCAGTGAGCCTACTCAGTGTGATAGCCATCCTGGAGCTATTAAGACATTTGAAAATTGGTACACACAAGATCAACAAACACTTAAAAGCGGAGATCTTATCAAAAATCACCTTGCACAGATGGCTTTTATTATTTCTAATTAAGAGTGAGGGACAATAGCACAACAGCTCTAACTTATTTAAATAATGTTCTACATTTTGGGGAAGAGAGAGAGAGAGAGAACTGGTGGTGGTTTCTGTTGATTTTCCCCCCTCCTTCAACATCAGTGATTCTACAGCTTTTAAATGTGAAGTGGACTGTTTATCTGAAAGTGTGCTGGCAGACTGCCACCATATTTCTAAGATTAAAGAAAGGATTGAAAACAATCAGCTTTCCGAGGAACTGAAACCATGACAATATGTTTCTGATTAATTTACAAATATATGTATATATTTAAGGCTAAACTACAGAACCAGAAAATTCCTACTAGTTAGTCTATCACAGGCATTCTTACACTTTATTAGAACAGACATCATATTGAAATAATAAGCATGGGAGGCCTTCATTTCTTCTTTGATCTATATTACTAAATGTCTGACTGGCTCAGATTTAAAATAAACTTTGGTATGTTTGCACTTGAAAACTGGAAAAAGACCGCAAGTAATAATTTGTTGTCAGTTTCCATATTCTCTGACTAAAAGCTATAGTTTAGTCTGTACACTGCTGGATGCCAGGCGATGTGAGTCCAGTCACCCCTGCAGTGGCTAAACTTTTGTGTAGGGATACACGCTCTCTCTAGTATGGTAGCAACGATGACAGGTCATCAGTATGGAACTAGCTGAAATGAATTAAGGCTACAGGTCACAGCTTTACCTGCTTTCCAAATCTCTTGCAGGTTAGTGTCATTACAGCCTTAACTACACAGGTGTGTACTGGAGAAGGTTATCACGGAACAACTTTGTCTCTGAACATTCAAGGATGCCAAATGCGCTGCAAATGTGAAGGCAAGATTTTAAGCTGTTTAACGGTGGTTCGTCAGTGTTGTCCTGTGTCATTTTAAAGATTTTTTTCTGTATAAATGCTGTCAATTTGCTTCCAGTGAATTAAATGATAATAAACAGTGGTGTTTAAGTGCCATCTATGCCCAGCATAGTTGCATTTGGCTTTAGGCTTGGGAGATTATGTAGACATAGGTAATAATTTTACTCAGACTGAGGCACAGGTTATAAAATTTCATATAAGATTAGTTTATTTTCTTAATAAGAAAGCTGAATTCAGAGGAAGGAACACAGAAGGGAGTTTCTGATCAGGAGTTGAAAATCTAAATTATTCACCTTAAAAAGCATAATGAGTACAAAATTCTATGGATTGTTACAAGTGGCAGGATTAAAGAATACACTGAATCCTTTAACTTTTCTCAGCCTATTAAAAGCAATCCTTAGTTGTCTGCTTAAATATGAATCTCAATAACAAGTGAGTTAACATTCATAAAAAAGGAAAGAGCTTTGAAAATCTCACCACCTCTAAAAATTCCCATTCTACTGAGCATATCTCATCACTTTATTGCCAAGGTAACCATGGGTATGTCATGAACTCTTCAGTGCTACTGGATGGTCAAATACCAGTGCCACAAAACACCTAGTTCTCTATCTGCAGATGATAAAGCTGTGCTTCAAACACAGGACTCAACTCCCCAAACAGATGCACTTCTGATTCTATGTGATGACTGCAAGTCATTTAGGAAGGAGAGAAACCACTTACATTCCAGAAGTTTCAAAATTCAACAGCAACAGAAAGTGCCACAAGCATATTCCCCTGGCAGACTATGCATTAGTAAGGGCTCCATTTCAATCGTGGCCCTAGCTACCTAAGATTATCACCCATCTCATCACATCACAACTTTTTCTGTTTCTTAACTATATGCCACCCTAAATGGTGAAGGAGAAGAGGGACCTTTGCATACAGAACTGGAGAACCACAATTACTAAACATGCTTTTAGAAAAGATTAAGGGTATCTCCTGAACCAAGAGCTTTTCAAACTTTCATTAAAGCTTACCTGTTTGATCTAGCTCTCCTAGAATAAACATCCTTCTCTGTTATGCTCATACATCCTGCCAGACACATTGTAATAATTCTCAAGCACTGACACTAACATTTTGAACAGAAAGACTGTTGTTATATCTCTGTTAATCCCTAGAGAAGACCACCCATATTAAAAATGGTAAGCACCAAATAAAGCACCTGGGCAAATAGACTCAGCTGGAGAATCAGAGTTGCCATGGATGATCTAACACCAAACACAGCAGTGCTCAGTAGCCCTGGGACTTCCCTATCGATAAAGTATAGCCATACTTACTACTGGATAACAGAGAGCTGATTTGAGCCATATTCTGCTAGTTGAGCTGAAGCAAGGAGAAATTAAAAAGCAAAGCTAGAACAGATATAGCCCAAGGGCCTAAACACCCCATCGCTACCATATTTCTGACTCCTGCTGGTCTGATGAACAAAGGACCAGGTGGACCCACTTTTCTGTGTTTTGCCACTTTAAAGACATCAGGTAACACATTCAAAGAGACAAGCTGATGTGCTAAGGAAGTTCAATATACATGAGAGGGTTGCTGATGACATATGGCTGCTTTTAGACACAACAGAAAAGAAAGATGACCAGCTGTGTGGATTGCAGAATGAAAGCTTGTGAAGCACATTTACAGGAAAAAAATAGATGTTCTAAGGAAGGGAAGAAGGATGATTAATAAAGTAATAACTTGCAATATCATGGTAAAAAAATTCCCATTGCATTGGAAACAGAACAATGACGGAGAACCATATTCTCCAGTGCTGTAAGAAGAAAAACGTTTTGTAAACTTTTGTACCAAATTTTCCCCCAGAAAATTTTCTTTCAAGTAAATTAAAAGGATGATAAGTGATCTGTACATTGATTTTGAGAACGGTGAGTATTCACAAGGACAAGAAGGACAACAATGAGTATTATCACTCATCAAATAAAATTTGGCTCTGTTTTCTGGGAAGAACTGGGTGTCCTGCTGAAAATGTTAATATATTACTGTTGTCCCAATTTCCAGCAAAACTATCAAAAATTTCAGGGTTTTGATACT
Organism: Falco rusticolus; assembly: GCF_015220075.1. Taxonomy (NCBI): domain Eukaryota; kingdom Metazoa; phylum Chordata; class Aves; order Falconiformes; family Falconidae; genus Falco; species Falco rusticolus. The sequence goes on along the minus strand of NC_051193.1, from coordinate 56,075,209 downwards.
GAAGAATAAATAGTTTGGCTCTGGTCTTTCAATTCAGAATTTTCAGTTAGTGAGTTCCCTGAAAGTAGGAAAAATAATGTGATGGTCTGACATAAGGAGTGGAGAAAAGAATCTATGGAGGAAATGGAAAAATATCTTTCAAGGATGGCAGGAAATGTAATGGTCTATTTTGTAGCTAGCAACTAATTAAAAAACAGAACAAAACAAAAAGCAAAAAAGAAAATGCAGCAATAATGCAGCAATTAGTGCTCTATAGGAAAATATTGATGTTGCTGCGGAGGGGGCTATAAAGTTAACTGAGATAACTGGAAATAGTTCTGTTGCAGTTGTGTGACAGAATGAATTACAGAAGGGAGAGACACTCAAAGTAAGACTTAAATTTTGTCCACATATTAAGAAGAGGTAAATTTGTTAGCTATGGAAAAGATGAAATGATAGAAAAGATTTAAAAAATGCATTTTAGATAACAAGGAAGTACTGGAGAGAGGAACAGGGATATTGGAAAGATGGTTTTCAGGTCAGTCTCCAGGCATAAAGCACAATGCCTAGTAATAAAACCAAACAGTATTACAGCGATATTCTTCTCCTAGATATTATATGATATCTCCTAGATGGTTGGATATAAAATCCTATTTCCATTGAGTCAGTGAGGGTTTTGCTATTATCTTCTTTAGAATTTGATTTGGAGCCTAATTTAAGAAACTTAACCTTTGAGTAAACATACATAAATGTTACTTTAATCTTCTGAAATACAAAATCTGTATTACAGACAAATATTGAAGAGTTTTCTGTAATATTTTATAACTATTGTAGAAAAAGACTGAAAAGACAACACGGGATGCATCTGTAGAATAAATTGATATACCCCAACAGGGACTGAAATTAAAGACACTAGTTGAAGACCAAAATCTGTAATGAAGCCAGCACAGAGACAGTCTTTCAAATCACTAGCCAATCAGTATGGTAAAGTAGTCTCAGAAGTAATGAAGGCAAAAAAAAAATACTGTAAATGCTGAAGTAAAAATCATATTGAGAAGGTTCTAAAGTGAAGAACAGAATTAAGCTATAAGAAAGAAATAATACTTTTAAATAGTTCTCTCTCTTATTCAGAATGAAGCGTCTCATCAAGTTCTGCTTCGTTAATCCCTTAAGAGAGAGCTGAAGCAAAGATGGGGGGTGAGAACACCTTAATGCAAGCCAAGAAAATAATCAGCAATACTGAAAATAGTTTCCCCTTCATTAATATCAAGATGCAGAGCTGGGTCCCTTTCAATGATGTATCAAAGAATGGTACTATCTGGTGAGCCCTAGAATTTTCTTTTCCAAAATGTGAACCTTTACCTATTGGCAGACTTTTAAAATATCTTTACTTATGCTAAAGGTCAGCCCCACCAGCACAATTTGGAGGCAAATATCCATTCTTGACTCTATACACTCACTGGTTTTGAGCTAAGGTACCTCCCAAAAAGGGTTGTAAATACCAGATCCAGGTATGTGACAGTTCTCAAATTTTGACTGCATTAATCTCCACAATGTTTTTTCAGGCTCACCTAGATTACTGGCTATGACTGAAGCAGATGATCATTTCATATTAGATCTTTTTATGTAGTGTTACCAATATGGAGTAGGAATTTGTGAGTCATGTGGACACATTTAGGAATGGAACCAACATTAAATATTACACAGTGGTACCCCCACAGTACAGTTATAGCTGGCTTTGAAGGTTCAGCCATCTCGCTGACTAATTCTTTTTTCAAGACTGGATAAAATGAAGAATCTCAGATTATGTGTTTGAAAAGTTCAGGACCACATAAGGATTTTTGCAAATCTGGTCTCAAACAATCCCAGTGCCCTGCCCTGCAATACACCCAAGGAATCATTTCCTGCAGGGCTGATTTAATTGAATTTGAGCCTCTACCTAACCTACTGGAGCTGGTTCTTTTCTGATTGCCCTGAACCAAATTTTTACAGAAAACAGTTTACAAATGCATCATGAAAGAGTACAGCGTTCACATAGCTATAAAGGGAGTTTCATTTTTTTCTCCTCTATAGACAGGATTTACAATTGATAGGGAAAAATCCCATGTCCGCTATGAACAATAAAGGACATGAACTAGTATATTCATTCAGTACCTGAATTCTGTTATCTGGGATAGAGAACTGCATAAATCAAGGATTCAAGAAAACACAGAAAAAGGGATCATATAACATGTAGATGAAAACAAACAAAGCTGTGAAGAGATTAGATACTTTAAATACCCAAGAAGCAGAAATACATTATTAATGTTTTCAAAGGAAAGGAAGATTCAAAATTAATCAGTGAAGAAGTGTTAAATACTTCTCCACCCCATAAAAGAGTACATAACATATTGTGGACTATTCAGTGAAGTACCCACTGCTGAATGTCCAGAAGAGTTTTCTGAACTTCAGCAATACATTGAAAAGCCTAATTTAATGAGGAAGGCAACATGGATTTATGACAGCAAGGTCCTTCTTAATTAACTTGGTAGTGTTGTTAAATAATGTTTTCACCGGAGCAGAGGAATGGAAATGCCATAGATAATATCTCTTTCAGTTTTATTACAGCGCTTGATATAATTTCAGATTAAAGACTATAAAGTAGAAAAATGTCTCATAAACAAGTAACAACAAGTGGTGGGTTAAGCTGAGTAGTGAGGAGACTCTTCTTACTTTTATATGTAATTGAGTTAGGCAACAATATCAGATAAAGCTAGAAATACAAAAGATTCATGCACTGTTAGGCATGAAAGGTATGCTAAAGGGCCAACATACTACCCCACAAAGGCAATAGAAGTTCTCTGTGGACTTCAATGGAAGCTGGGTTGTAAATTTATTAGCCTTTACTGATTAATACACAAAGCCATTTTTTCTTGAGTTGGAGATGCTGTTATGTAAATTGTGAAAAAATGGTGCAGAAAGATGTAGTTGATGTTTTCTGAAACATCTTGGTATAATGCGTGAGTAAAAGTATCAACAGGCACAGAACCATGTATCATTATCTCCCTCACCATCACCTTGCTGGATTATAGTTTCACAACCTCTGTTAGTGGTCTTTAATTCATGAGTCCTCAGTTTCTGCTACGTTGTGGGTTTCAGGCTCATCTTTTGCTTTTGCTTTTAGTTCAGAGATACTGTGCACCCACCAGGCTAAATAAGATCAACGAAGTTCAACTGCACAGCTTATATTTTTTACTTTAATACACAGGTGGCATACGCAGGGCCAATCATATCACAACTGTTATGCTAAATACTCTGAAGCCTGTAGACTATAGGCACAAGTCAAGTCAGAAGTATGGAGATTAAAATCTACTCTGCATTGATGTGAATTAGGTACTGATCTTGCAAAAATTACAATAAAGCTATCACTAAGGAACAGCTAAGCTACCCAGAACTGATCTCTTCAGCACCAAAATGTATAAACCAAGAGAATGATGCAACTGACTTGGAAAACGAATGCTATGATTTAATTTGTGTCGTGTTAGAAACTGAAGGTTAGACTTTTTTAACGTTTTTTGTGCTATATCCTGGCAGTAATACTTACACAGTGCTATTGAGCCGCACTTTCTTCCATGTGAGAACCCTTTGAGTTTCATTGGGTTACACACAGAATAAAACACTAATCAGTACAAGGAAGGTCTGGCTCTGAGTCTGGCTCATAGACAGAGGACCAGAGAGAGAACTTTGTTTTGGTTATTCTCTAAGTAGGAGACTTTGAATTTCCTTTTTACCTAAGCTACATCTGCTGAGCTAGTTTATTACAAAAGAAATGGGAACTATGGCGATACATAGCTCCAAGAGTCTCCCATTCATACCATAAATATGTGAGGCCATGGCTCTGGGCAAGCTTTTCAACACATTCAGTCGCAGGATTTGATAGAATGCAACAGCTAGCTCTCATTGCACCTCTTAATTTGCTTGCTGGAACTTGGCAATTTACCTTTCAAGAGCCACAGACCAAGTGGATATCTGTTTGGCACACACAAAAGTTCTTTTCAGGGATCTAGTGAAAGGGTAAGGTATGGTCTGCAGCTTAATGAAGTTATAAGCTAGTGACATATCTTGCCAGAAAAATATTCATGACTTACTAAAAGGAAAAAAACTAGTCATCACAAAAGAAGGGATTATGTTTTGATTTTTAATATGCATAGTTTAATTTGTACTTAGCTGATTTTATTTTTATACACACACACACACACACACACTGCATTTGCAAAGCAAAGAAAGTGGCTGCGGCAACTTTTGTAGTACAAAGACACCACATTAATAACGAAACCCTGAACCATTCATAGTTAAGGCCAGGTTTGTTGAAGAGTTCATTTGAGTTTTGGCAAACATTGTAAGACTTTTGGGTGCAGTGCTGCAATTGATGTTTTCATGTGGCAACTAGTTGAAACTGCCATGGTTCGGGCTAAGTATCACACTAAGTCTGAACTCAAAACCACAAAGATGAACTCCAAGCCATGAATTTACATAAATTTACAAACATTTCCAAAATTCTACAAAGGGAAACTGCAGCTCAATTCTTCAAAGATATCCATTTTCCAAAGAATACACAGATTTTGTTTTGCTGTTGTTCCCATGAGGCCAGAAGAGAAGACTACATGCTATCTTCTTCATGGAAAGTCCTCTTTTCTGCCTCTGGGTCCTACACAATTTGGTTATTTCTACACTTGCAAGTTGTGTACTGGGTTTTGAAAGTCCTGACAGAAGCAAGATCTGGAGACTTGCCTCTTTGAAGAGGCAAGAGCTTCTAAGAGGTGATAGGATGTAAGAAGGGAGCATTAGTAGCCAATATTGATATATTAAGCCAGTGGTCACTGTAATGAGGTTTATAGCAGGAGTGATGAGGTTTGAAGGTTTAAGGAAGGGGAGGTGGAGGCTTCTGAACTGAAATGGTCTTCTTGGAGAAGGGGCAGTAGAACATGGGTCTAAAAAAGAATAAAGCATCTGAGGAAACATTATGTCTGATTTGAAAGCATTTATTAGTGCTTGTGCCTCTCATTTAATATGCTATGATTATGACTAAATTTAAATCTGATCAGCTTTGGAAGAGCAGCTCAGATATGTGGGGTGAGAGGGCAAACACGGAAAAGGCACTAGCTCTGCAAAGTGCTTTTGGGGTCGGAAGAAATGGAGATGCTAATGCAGCAAGACATGGGGTTTATTTTGGACAAGGATTTAGCTCAACCTCAGGGAAACAACTTGGAGCAGGACAGTGAATCTGGGGGAAGTCATTAATAAAGGGTGGTTGGGAAGTAGGCAAGGGCTGTGGAGCAGGAGGTGTGGGTGCCAGGAAGACCCAGGGCCAGAGGGACTGAGTGGCTGGCTCTCAGCTGGGCTGGGCTGGGAATGCCAGGGAAGGAAGGGTTAGCAAATCACACCTGTAGAGAGCTTTATGGCAAGTGCTGGAGGCCATGATGCCTGTGAAGCTCTCTACACACACCTAGGCACCTCTGGTTTGTTTCAGAGTTCCTCTGTAGAGTTTAAATTAATTTATACAAGAGCACCAGATTTTAGAAAGGATTAAAAGGCCTCTGGAATTAAATGCAGGTAGTTTATAATCTCAGTTGTTTAGCTCTTGTTAATTTTTTTTTCCCATTTCTTTTTATTTCCACAACTTGCCAGTAGTCTTAGGTGTAACAATATATACTACGCGTTGGTGTTCTGCCTACCACTACCACTGAGCACAACATGCTGATTTTCACAGTCTTAAAAAGGAAAAAGCATGAAAACACACATACACGCACACAACCCAGTACATACATGCTTAGAAAACAGTAGATAGCAACATCTGCCATAGATCTGTAACATTTAAAAAATATTTACTAGGAAAATGTTAAAAGAATGTGTAGCTTTTACATATTGGAAGGCCTTGATCCAAAGTTTTTTTCTCAGAAGGGTGTACTATTTTGCCATGTGGTAGGTGCCCTGAGCTGCTGTTAATCTGAAAAGAAGCAAGAAGCCTTTGGTGCCACCATAGAAACATTAAGGCACCTGCAGTTCAGAAAGGCGAGCAAAACAAAATAGAATAGGAGTTAGGTGGTTAACTCACCTGATTTCAGTGGGAGCTAGGCATGCAATGCATTTAATTGCTTCTGAAAATTTGACAAGGTGCTCATCTGCATTTTTAGTCACCTAAATGTGTTCAAGATTTGGTCTTAATGGAGCCTACTGACCCTTCCACATGTATTGGATGCCCTCCCCTGAGATCACCGTCTTGCTGAACATCCAGTGCACAGCTCCCCACTATCACTAAGCAAGATACCTGTGTCAGTGTTTTGGGAGCTTGTGGAGACCCCATAAACCCTTAAGAGATTAGGCAACCTAAAATGAAAGCCAGGTAATTTACTTGCTCTTTTACTGCCCATTTCTTCTGGGTAGCTTTTTAAGAAAATCTCCTTACAATCAATAAAATATATTTATGACAAAGTACCACACTCCTACCAACAATCTGCGAGCTGGTACATACACTTCACGGCTTATAAACTGACACACTGTAATAGCTGCACAGTTTTTAGCAGCTGTCTCTCACACCATGTGTCCTGCCCAAGTGAAGACTGAGATTCAGACATGGTGTTCAAAAGCTGGGATTATCCTGCGATTTTCAGAATAGATGGCAACCATATAATAATTAATTCCCTAAAACCAAGCAGGGAGAAACAGCTGAAGAGAAGTGTTTTTTTTCACTACAAAACAGCTCTAACACCTGGGGGGCTGTCAGATATTCTGGAGGTGGATATAGTATAAGAACCTCAATAGTAAACTAATATATTGATATTATGTTCCTACCCACACTCCAGTTTTGGAAATGGATGTGTGACTTCCATAGCAAACAACAGGTGAGTCTGCACATCCATCCTTATACATGACTCTAAACGTACTTATGAGAAAGAGGAGTCCAGGAATAGGAATTCTACCTAGATTTTAAAGAATTAATCCTCCTCTTTCTTTTTATCTGAATGAGGTTAAAAATATCCTCATCTGCAAACTGCAGACAGATCTCTTACAACCTGACCCTCTACCTCAATCCATTCCACATAGAAATAGTGACATCCTTTTAAAATTAGTTTTTCAGCCTCGAGAAGTCTATCTTTTCTGTCTTTGTGATGAACATGCCTCTACTGGATCCACAAAGTAAGTTGAGAAGACAGGAGGCCGCTGATCCCAACTGTAATCCCCAAAAGCTATCACAAACCTTGTTACATGGTAAGAAGCTACAAAGTCAAATATGGATACCTATTGCATTCTAGAGCTCTATGCTTTTAGCCCTGTATCTTAAATGGGGGTGAAGAAACAAGATTTGGGCCTTTACTCATAAGCAATACTAAAATGGTGCAATTTGCATCTCTTTTAAATAATGCAGGAACAAAAGTTTTGAGTAATCTTAATCTATATGCTGTTTTCTTGGCTTTCTAGCCACAGTTGAGTTGGCTCATCTAGTTATTGGAAGAACTGACTTTCAGTAAATCACTTGATTTGCATAACATACCTGCTTTTTAGAAACAATGATTTCCTCACCAAAATGCTAACAAGTTGGCTTCTTTTTTTTTATTAATAAAAAAAAAAAAGAAAAAAAAAGAAGAAGTAGCCAAGCTTGACTTCCTCTTTTATTCCACTTTTTGATAGTACATAGTGGTGAAGTTGGCAGATCTCCTTTACAGGTTTTAAAATTTTCAGATTCTGTTGGAATTCAGAAGAAAACTTTCAAAGTGCTCTGTAGCATTACAAAAGACTTGTGCCTTTTTCATCTGTCAGCTTGAGCAACCTGCCAGTAAATAAAGATGAAGAATTACAATAACTTGAAATAATATTTTTGCGCATTTAAAATAGTTTCCAGATAGGGATCTCAAATTGCTTCAGGAGTATTAGGGAATACAAGCAATGGAAACCTTACTACATCACTCCCTAGAAAAAGAAAGCAAGAAAGAAAAAAAAAGAAGCTGTTTTGGGGTGGAGAAAGGACGGCTTAGAGATACCTAGTGCCTGACCCAGGGTCAAATGGGAGAAAAAATGTATAGCTGATGACAGAACTCAGGGATGAGCTTACAGAAAACAGCAATAGGTTTCTGCATCAAGAAAAGACATCTCAATCAGCAAACAGATTTTTAAGAGCACAAGGAGAGCAGTCAAAATCCTCTAGTTTTATAAGAAAGGCATTTAAGAGCTACGAAAGATGAATGAATGATGATATTATCCCTACTACGTAAGGTAGTACTTGCATTTCTGTTGAGCACAGAATAATTCCTGGAATAATTAAACAAAAAACCAGAAAGAATTAGGACACTTTGGAAGGACTGACATTATGGCTGATTTTCAAAGAAGTTTTAGGTTTAGGGGTGCAAATCCTATCAAAACAAAATAAGAAATGGGTGCCAAACTCTCTGGAGCCTCATTGAAATTCTCAGCTCATATCACTGTAATTGATTGCATATGAACACAAATTAGAGTTAAAATAGAACTTAATTCTATCGTGTACATATGTTCATTTTTTTCCTGCCATCATTCATTCATCGCTTTTTTTAAGTGCACCTTTCATTGAGTGATTTACAGTAGTAAAATAACCACAGAGAAAACATGCGGCCTTCCACACACCCCTAAAATCCTAAAATATTAAAACGCAATAATAAACAATGGACCATAACATCGGCTGCCTTGATTTGACACTATTTCTTTGCCAATTTAAACTAGCTGAGTATGTGGCCTCCTGTATTTTTGTGTTTTCCAAGGTTATTCTCAGCAGCACCTGCACAGTAAATAAAGGTAAAAGTGCAAGAAAATAGACACAGACGTATCAGCGAATGAGGAGCTCTGCTTCCATATACATTAGTGAACTTTTCTCCTGACAAACAGGCTATCACCGTATAATGGGCTTTTCCTGAAGTTTACTGCGGCACTGTTTATAATAACATTGCATCCAGCCTGCCTTGTTGGTACTTTTGCATTGCAGGGTAACAGTTCTGAGGTGGCAGCAAACAGCTTCCGTGCTTGTGTCAGGAGAAATAAAACTGTTATTATTTCATACACTTCAGAGGCCACACTCGAACTCAGCAGTTCTGCAGAGCTGTTGTGAACAGAAAGCTCTGCTGTAGAACACCGGGCTGCCCCCTCAACAATAAACCGTCTTCTCTCCCCTCCGTGTTTGGCTTCCCGCCAGTTGCCCATTTGCTTTACACCATCAATTTATATTCACTGAGATGGTGTAAGGTTCTAGAACAGCACTGATTATCAAATCTGCCTGCCAAACATATGAGCAGTAAAAGCTGGTCTTCCAGAGTCCTACATGTATCATCCAAGGGCCCTATCCTGCGAGCTCGCCCTGCGAGGAGCAGCGCTCGGATCAGCTGGCGATGGCAGAGCCCTTCATGACCGGAGATGCCACTGCTGGGAGCAGGAGCTCACGGGCCGAGGTCCTCAGTGGCTCGGCTCCCCTGTGCAGAGCTCACAAGGAGTGCTTTTCAATAACCCCACAACAGCGTATGCCCCGCCAGAGTCAGTCGAGAGAGCTCGTACCTTTTGTCACATCTTTTGATTGCTGTTTCATACAACAGCCATTTGCCGGCTGATACCATCTCCTCTGGTATATGTGGAGCAGTTTTTAAAAAGGCTTTGGAAGAGCCGTGCAGCCACTCATTCCTTGCTAATCCCAAATGCTGAAAAGCCAGAAAGCTCTCGCCTTCTTACCCCTCCCCACATCCAAAACAACCCAATGTCAGAGTTCAAAAAAGTTAAAAATCATGAAGCTTTAGGAAAGGACTTTAAAAAGAACATGGGCTGATTTTTGTCTTTAATGTCCAAGTAGCATGTAAGTCCAACTTCCAAACTTTCTATTCCGTCATGAGGTCTAGGAATTTACATCTTTAAATGGAAGTTTAGATTCTCAGAGGAAAGAAAAAAAAGATGTTTACAGCTGGGATGGTTCTTTAGAAAGACACCAAATGTCATGAGAGCAGCATTCAGGGGAACTGAAAACACTGCATTAACAATGGATTTTAGCAAATTAATTAGCCTTGCCCATTTTAATTTTTCTTTCACAATGCTTTAAGCTTGTGAGAATCAGCCACAATGGGTTTTGTTCATAACTTACTTTGCATCTAAAAAGAATTAGAATATTTCATGCTTCCTTTTCCATGCGGTCATATATTGGTAATCCTAATTTGAATCCTTTTGCCTCATGTGCAATTAGTTCTCACTGAAGCCAATAGACGTCATCCATACGTAAGGAAAGCAGGATGGAGCTTTAATGAGTGGGAAGTAAATGTAACAATGAAATAGCAAATGAAGAGGTTTTGCAGAGACTATACAGCTCTCTGGATGTGAAACAAACTGTAGAGATAAATACGTCTACCTACTCTGCTTAAGACCTGTAATACTGGGCTCACTTAATGCATTCAAAAGTGCGCGTGCGTCTTCCAAATGTTTCCTAGCTATATTAATCACACCTCAATCCTAAAATGAACTCTGTGCAAGAAGACTTATGCACATCCACAGTGTTATCTGCAGGATTACAGCCTTTATTGCCGACTATTTGTAAATAAGGATAAAAGTCAGCGTAGGCATCTCTTCAAATGCAACTTTAAAATACCATATGTCCTTATGCTTGTGTTATGTGATGAAACCTGACAGATCAAAGGACCAGATTTCCCACTCTACATTGATTATTTACTATCATTCATTTTCATGCATTTTAATATGTGGTATCTACATTTAGGTTCTTGAAAGCCAGCGAGAATTCAAGCTGCAGTACTTGGATCCAGACTCTGAACTTCACATAGCTTGGGGATCTGGCATTTTGGTTCAGCTTTTCCTCTATGTAAACAACAATGTATCTCAGATGAAGTCCACACTGCCTTCAAACATGCTCAAGCTGTCTTACCCCTTCCCTCCTCTCCAATCTATTCACCTTTTCCCCTCAAAAAAGGAAAAAAAAAAATCAGTTCATGGCTAGAAATTCATAACAGATTTTGACTGCAGGCATCAATCCTACAATTCACTGTGTAAGTCAGTGGAAGTGCTCATGTTGTCTTTCTCAACATAAACTAACAGAGTGGCCCAACAGAGACAAGAGGGCTTCTGACACTCCTCTTTATTGCCCAGTCATAAATTCATAAAGGGATGTATACTATCACCAATTGGTAAGTTTGCTAGATAAACATCAACACCAATTTAATGACTTGTGTACACGTTGTAAATCAGGGATTCTTTATACAAAGAAATCAGATAAATCAAACATGAGCTGAGGCTTAGAGGAAAGCAATTAAAGCTTTAAGGTAAGGTTGCTGAGGGAGGGCTCTGTATCACATTATAGTGTATAATAGAAAACGTGTTAACATGGAGTACAGTATGTGAAATTAAATTAATTAGTAATATAAAACACTTCTAAAGCAGCATGTCCATTGACAGATAAATAGATTAAACATAAGAGATAAATAACCCATTCAGAGATCTCAGCTCTTTTTTATCAAAGAGAAGAAATGAAAAAAGGAATCAAACTTCCTAAAAGACAGAGGTGATAAAAGCATAGCTAAAATAGACATTTTAAAGCTGACTTGTTCGCCCCAGGCTAGTGATTGAAAAGAAAAAGCATAGCCGGACCATAAAAAACCTATTGGACCATATTTCATTTGCTCTAGTATATTTAAATGTTTCACTGCACACCAATTTAAATCTAGTGCCTTATAGGCTGGTATAAAATACCTTAAGCTGTACTACTTTCTGAGCAACTGTAAGGAACCTTTCTTTGAGACAGACCTCTTACACTTACCTCGCATAGCCTTTCTTAAGGTTAGTAATATACTTAAGGCTGTATGGGCAAATTTTTTCGCTACAGACATCAAAATGAATAACAGCTCCTTTCCCCTAACAAAACAAACATAATCTTCTGCTAGGATTAAGGACTATTATCACAATACAAACTGGAACAGGAAAAGCTCCTGGAGTCCACGTACAAAAGCTTAACATGTTCCCTAAACTCCAGACAAGACCTTTGTATCATGTACAGCGCTTCACTCAGCTTCACTAAAGCTGAGGCTGAGGTCCCTACTTGTACTTTCTGGCGTGCAAATGGCACAATTTAAGGAACCAACCAGTTGCATCCAATATCTATACCCGCCTGTTACTCTTCACTGATTGCTTCTGTGCATTTCCCTTCTAAGCTTCTACCAGTTCCCTAAATAACTCTCTAGTTCCACATGTGATGGTAATATACTGCTGACAGAAGCTAGTGGAGCACTTCCCTCACTCTGGTCTGCCAGAAAAGCACAGAAATTGGGACAGCTACTGCTTCCTGCAGGTTGTATTATGGCCACTTCCCAGCTGAACATCTCCAGTTTCTGACATCAATGGCTTTGCCAGCTTTCTGGGATTGTAATGGACACACCAAGCACCCACCAATTTCAGGCACACCTTTGGTGGTCCAGACTGTACTTCAGGGATCTCAGGTTTATGTCTATGGCATCTAGTATGCAGAAGTGTCCTTTGCTCCCCAGCACCTGAATTAGGTGAGTAATGCAGAAGCTACTGCGTGACTTCACAGTGAGTCACGCTGATGCCTATTCTAATCTGCAACTTGCTACCCAGAGGAAAGTAAGTTTTGTTTTGGTTAAAGTAGGCTTTCATTTATTCATCTCCACAGTAATAGGAGCCTACATGTTAGCCATCATAATACAAAATGCTTTTAAATCCTCCCTAAGGGAAATGTATTATCCACCATTTCTGTAAAAAAGGAGTGGGGGATGGGACATAAAGGCAAGTATTCTAGCTACAGGTCACAAAGCAATGTTTCTACAGCAGCCTCAATTGTGTGCATCATTGCTTTAAGATGAATGGCTAGAATTCATGTCAGTTAGATTTCTCTGGGTGCAACAGAAAAATTATAACATGTAGCTCTTTTGCAAACATGGATGCAAAGCCAGTATTCACCCACTGGAAGTTCTGACAACGCAGAGGGGCACCTGGTCAGTATGTTATGAAAAAACAGAAGTTACTAACACATCCAAGGGTGAAGAGAGAGGGGATGTGACATACTTTGAATGAGTAAACCATGCTGACTCTACAATGCAAAGTTTAGAAACATCAGGAGCAAGTTAGGTACACAAATTAAAGCTGCCCTGAGGCAACTTTAATTTACGTGACTGGGTGATTTGCTATCACTATGTAACTGCCAAAGCCTCACTACATTTGGCAACATCACAGAAATAACCTTACCATACAGGCAAACCACTCACTGGTTATCTGCACTGAATTAACCCATGTAAACACTTTGATCAATATGAGGTGTACATCTAAAGACAAATTCTGGCCCCGTGAGCACTGCTGCATATGTGCAGTAACTTACTACCATTCCCTCTCTTCCTAGTTTCTGGAAAAGGACTCCTAAAATTTACCCTTTTGGTTTATTATAGGCAGAACAGGTATTCCTCTTATAAGACAGTATTTCTTTTTGCTAAACTTTGCTTTCCAAAATGGTATTTACTCTGCAGAGTATTTGCCCAAGCCTCAATTATTTTGGAAAGTTTTAGCAAAAATGATTCAGCCATTTCTGAAAATGAAATTAAAGAGAAATATTGGTATGTTGTTTCTCGCTATATTTAATTGAGGAGAGCATGCTTTGGAACAGAAGCATAACATTTGGAGAAGGGATGGCCCTACTCTCGGGGATGTGCCTTTTGCCATCTCTTTGAAAATCCACCCACATTTGGCCAAGCTATAAACCTTTGAAATTTTTCAATTAGCACTAGTTCAGTAAAGACATTTAAGAGTTTGTCAGCTAAATTCTTCAAAGACTCCATCTGTACTGAACATGCTCCAGCCTGTACATGCTGGCATCTGCAGCACCCCCCACAGAACAAGGGAGCATGCGCTGCTCCAGCTCCGAGCAGGACTTCCTCTGAAACAGCCCTTCTCCATTGCTGTGGACATTCCTAGGCCAGGGACTGAGCCCAGGGTGCTGCCACCTGTATCCTCCACATCCCACACCTATGTGCTGGGAAGGACCACAGGGGAGTAATGTAAAGTTGGCTGGCATTTTTCTTTTAACGTTTGCCTCCAATGTCCGTCATTACAAAAAGCCTTCAAAAGAGTGCATCAGTGTGAGGCTCCTCTTTTGCAGCAAAACAGCAACTAAGATGGGTCCCAGCTCTTCATCCAGCCTCCACCATCAACTGCACCGGCCCTGATATTTCTTCTTCCCTCACCATTTCTGTTACCCCACTCCAGTCCCGGGGTCCAAGTCCCAGCAGCTACCTCCTTCCAGTCCACTCCTAGCCCAATTAATTCTCAGCCACCCTCTCCCAGTGCTCCAGCTGCATTCCCTTACAGCCAGAGTCTCCTTAATTCCCAATGCAGCACCAGCCTCCTTAATCAGCCAGCCCCCTTCAATTCCTTTGCTTCGTGGTATCCCAGTGAGTGTGACGCAAACATCATCCTTCTCTCTTGGACAGCTCTGACCCCCTCCACATTTAGCTCTAGCAACTTCCTCTACCACGGTCCTGGATATCAGGAGGAATACTACGTATGGGATAATGGTTCATTGTTTCAATGCTGGGCACTTTGAAGCAGCCTTGCAACAGTGGGTGCAGTCCCTCTGCAGCACGAGTGCAGCCTCGCCAGCACGAGGTGGTGTGGGATTCACGATTATGGCTAAGACAGAATTTTAGCTATGAAAACCCAGGAAGTCTTCAATAAGCATCTGTGAACGGTGATTTTAGACAGGACTTAAACCGTGGCCAAATTGTTACATTTTTATAAGGGAAGCAAAAGCACACTCCTAACAGTCACCTGCCAAATTTCAGATCCCTCCCCTCTCAAAAATGGGAGCACTAGAGCTGCTCAAAGAAAAGGTCTCCAGAATTACTTAACACTGTTAAATAATGTGCAACATGCTTCCCCTCCCCCAGTCTATTTTGCCTGAAATTTTTCTGGAGATTTTAGCTGTCTCTTAAAGGTCCTGAACAGGACGTTGAGATTGAGCCTATGCTGCTATTTACAGTTACTGGTATACACTGTATCTCCAGGACAAGAAACAAAAAGTTTAAAATCCTAAGATTGGCAGTTTCTACAGATCTTGGCTTGTTATTTTAAGAAAATTACAATAGAGCTCATTAAATATGTAATGTACATATGTAATGTGTTAGATACTTCTAGGATCTTTTAATTGGGTAAGGTGTTTTCTTTCTGTTGTGTATATTTTATAACTTCTAAGCTGTCTGAAAAGTTTAGCTTGTTTGCCTAACACGGTATAATTTTTGCACTGATACAGTTTTCTCTATTTACTTCCCCTGCTTTTCCATCAGCTGCTCACTAGGGTTGACTCTGAACGAGAGTTTGTTAACCGAGGGTCTCTAATAGGAGCCTGGCTCTACAGGGCAGAGCAAATGCCAATTAATGTAAGTAGTCAAAGCAGTTAAGATACTTCTTGACCATTGGGTAGTTTTCTGTCAGTAAGAAGAATACTGTTACTTTAAAAGTCCAACACAATACTTTGTCTCAGAGGTATTGTTTCCATTGCACTGCATTTCATAGATCACTAAGCAGCATTAATTGAAGCCCCATTCCTTCAATCTGACCACAGGAGGACAATGCACAACCTGGGGTTTTCTATTGAGGGAAAGAGAAAATGGAGACCAAAAGAACAATGCAAATGCATCTTGTAAAATTACAATATTCCTTTTTTGCAGTTCATGACAACTTGGAGAGTTTGATAGCTGGCCTTTCTCTATCTACCCACTCCACAAGCCTGCAAAGATTCCGGTCTCTCTGTCTTCTATCTGTATGAACTGACAAATGCTCAAAGATTGCCATCACCTGAAATGGCTTAACTGATCTGCAAATGTCAGGGAAAACATGTAATAGGTTTTAATTTTGGTGGATTGGATTGGACTGACTGGACACATGAGTAAAGACACATAGCATTTAATTTTTTCCCATTTTTCTGAGTCCTGGGTGGAGCTTATATCATGTATTCTGGTAAAGTCTTTCTGACTTCCTTCTTGGAAGGCCGGGTAGCATTTGATCATACATAGGAAATAATCTGTAAGACTAGGAATGAAAGGTTTGACAGAACTGAAGAGTTTGCTGCCGGATCAACGTGCAGGTAGTAAGCAGGACAGGGTAGCACAGTAACGCACAGCAAAATGTTCTCAAGTTTCAGACCCAGTGGGCTATACAAGTTGATAACAAAGTGGCTGTTTAGATTTTATTTCCCTCTGGCACTGACATGCTTACAAGATGGGATCAGCGCTGTACATTAGAATTAGTTTGTCAACTCTGACTACTCTGCTTTTCATACACCTACATTTTGAGGAATTCTAAAAAAGTGAAAGAAACATGAACGAAGAAAACAAGATGTTTAACTGAGAGATTAAGGTTTCAAAAACAAAGAAACAAACAAAACAAACAAACAAAAAGAACCACCCGCAAGCAGACCTCTCAAACTTCATGAAAAAGAGTAAACTATGGAAGAAAAATCATCACAAATGGAACTATAGTTTTATCAGAAATTTTGTTTTCCAAGAAAGCTTTTGTAGAAGTTTTTATACAGTCTTTGTAATTAAAATACCAAATCAGTATCATATTCTGGTTAAACGCTGAATTAGCTTTTTAGTCATGACTTTCCCTCAAAATTGTTTGTATGTATGTTTTTAAGACAGGAAGCCACCTTCACTGAAATATAAGGCCCTTTTGCTTAGAAACATAATCTTTTTGACACTTGGGGGATAAAAACTGCCTGCTGTAGTAAACGGTTTGAACATTGAACACTGTAGAAGTAACAAAATGTTGCTTTTAAAAGTGCAGTTCGGCAGTTCCTGCAATCTCTCCATTGCATGTCTGCATGGGAATCTCCAGCTTTTTTAGCATCTTGGGGAAAAAAACTACAAAAAGTCATACAAAATGATACTAAGAGAAGTCAAGGTCTGAGGCCCCATCTTCCTCCCTTTAGATTCAATAGAAAAATAAAAATAAATCCTATTGTTTCTCCATTTGTCTAAGACCGGGCTGTGAATGAGGTGTGGAAACTAAACCACATTCTCAAGCTTAAAGGTGGTCCCTATAGGTCAGGGCTCTGGCACACCAGCAAGTCATTGTAGGAAATGCAAATTGCCACTTCTCATTGCGGTAACCATTACGTTGATAGGGGACTTCTGTCTCCAGGGCTGTCAACCTGGCAAATTTCACATGCATTAAAAAAAACCCACACAGAAATTAAACAAAACCAGCGTCTAGGAAAAGCACATCAAGGTAGAGCTCTATTTAAAGAGGAATTTGGAACTGGACTTCTGTGACGTTTCCTGTACTTTAAACACCTTTCTTTTTCCACTCAATACATTAAAGGGACATGATCAAGGCTAAAGAACCTAAAATTAGACCTGCCAGCTGTGTTTTGGTTTGTGAGTATTTGCAGGTCATGCTGTCCCTGTGCACTGCCTGTCTGATCCATTCCCTGGAGGAGGCAAAACACTGGAACGTAAAGGAATTCTGATACTCCTTATGCATTGCAGTACAGTCTCTGCTCTCCTCAGAGTAAATTACACAGACAGAAAGAAGACAATACACAAACACCTCTGATCTTGTAAATAGCACGGGGCTCTGGGTTTGCTATTTTACACTTAGGATCTACGTTTCATCTTGCGTTTTGGGAAACTAGTAGGTTTTAAAAGGTCACACAGGGAAAAATGCATTCATATTCTCAAGCATATTTGATTTTGGGTCCACTGTGTGAGCTTTTACAGCATCTTCTGAAAATATCTGAACCTTCTATAATCCTGCCAATGCAAGCTGAGTTTTTAGTGTCTCAAATTACTCATTAGTCTGCCAATTTTCCACCTAATAACTCATTTAATTACTGAAAAGCAGCTCTAGATAGTTTGCAATTGCTCTATAAAACTTACTGCTCACATTCTGAGGGACAGTTTATCCAAGAGGCATTAATATGACCTCTGAATTTCAGGTGATACAATCCTAACTAATTTGTTTTCACAGGCCAAGTAGTCACACACATAACTGTATAGTTTGCATGTGTTTACAATCTATGCATGTGCAAATCAGAGTTTTGAGTTGAGGAGCTCAAAATTAGAGGCAGTTTTGGATAGTTCGGCCTTATAAACCTGCCAGATGAGCTCTGCTTTTGTCAGAACAATCATCCAAATGAGTCAGTCAAATAGACATGGGTGTGTTATTGCCCCATAATTAGGGGTTGACAAAAATCTGTAATTTTCAAAATAATAATTGAAAACGCATGTGGAAATGTTATATAGAAAGCTACAATTAGAAATGTTAAAAGCAGCACTCTTTTCAAAAAGAGGCACAGATTTTGAGGCAGAGTAAGTCTCCAGGAGAGCCAACATTTTTTCTACAAATGTAGCATTTTAAGCTTGAAATAGTGCATAACCCTACTCAGGAAACCCTGGAAACCACCAGCTCAGAAGCAGCAGTGTTAACAGGACTCTTTAAATTGTTTCTCTCCCACAATCTCAAGATGAAGGAAGGAGTTGCACAGAACCAGAACAACTCCAGCTCCCTCCCCACTGGACCCGCTGTTTTAAGGACTTTCTTTGGTGACACAGGTGACAACACTGCAGAAATGGGTCATAACCCTCCAAATGCACCTAATTAAATTCTGAGGGGGAACTGTAACATGCAGTACTCACCCTCTAACCCCTTTCAACTCCCCCTCAGTCTTTTGTGCATCTAAGGTCTCATGCTATGCAAATAGACCACTGACGTCAAAAACTATGAAGGTTGTCATAGGAGCAAACCGGGATACATCACAGACAAAGAGAAAATTTTGACATAACAACATTCTTTGCTGATTTGCTTTCCTATCCTGTCCTCTGTTTAAATTTAAAATGTATGTATCAAGGCAAAAGGATATTCAACTAAGTTACTAAAAACATTTGTAAATCATGCATACTTAGAAAGACGAAAATTCAGTTCATAAATCAGGATGCATTTGGAAGAAAGAGAAGACGACCATAATAGCAAGAAAAAGATAATCCCTCTGCCACCATGTGACCTTTTCCATCCTAGGGTCCAACTCTTTGGAGTCCAGAGAAAAAAGTGGTCAGAAACCAGAGGACTGGTGAAAGCTCATTCTGCATGGAGGCAGGGAGGTGCACATGAGATTCTTTCCAGTCACATTCAAAAATTTAGGGAAATCCATGGTAATGTCCAGATGATCACCTTACAGTCATAGAATGACTGCATTTTATAATACTGGAAAGCTTCAGGACAAACACTGATCAAGGAAATGATAAGGTTAAATTAAATCTATGGAGCCCAGCATATTTGTATTATCTGTGCTGTGTCATGCAAGTTGTGTATAAGAGATACCTTTTATGATTTGCTCTTGCCATTTTGCTTCTATTCTACAGCTACAGAATTTTTGAGACAGCAAATCCTTGATTAGTGTGCATTGATGATGCAAAATTATAAGCGTGAATTAAGGCAACATTATGCTATATTCATGCACTTATCAGGAATCATAATACACGGTTCTAGTGGCAACTATACAGCCACTGGAGTGACCTCACTGGTTTAATATGCTCAGAGTTGCTGTATAAAGTGAGAAAACCAGTGTATCAGCATTGCATTAACAATGTTTTTGCTGTAATCATAAGCAAGCTTTGCTAATATATATTAACACAAGTCATCTTAAAAATAATTGTATATGCCAAGTGTAAAAATGTTGATACAAAATGTATATTACAAAGTAGCAGTAGTAAAATGAGATCTAGCATTTTGTCTTTCCATAGATTAACTTGCTAGCCAGATTAGAAAAAAAAAAACCAAAACAACAAACTACACAGCAAACCCCCCTCATTTTGGCTATTCAGTTCGCATGATTTCTGTGTAACATTTACTGTGTGCATGTTTCTGTGCATATACCCACACACAAACACACAGAGAATATAGCACAGATTTTTATATGTATGTATATTGTCACATACAAACACATATGCTCCAGAGCTTTCCTTTTAGTGTTTTTTCTTGAATCTTTACATGAATAATATCCAGCATCATGGACCTTGAACACTGATGACTCTGGTTAACGCTTTTATCCTTTGCTTGAAATTACAGGATCAGTCTAGCCAGAATTTATGAGAACCAGACCCCAGACCTCACATAGCTCACATATTAGACCATTAGGCATCTAACTACCTCTGAACAATTTCAATGCATTATCTTGCCTTCTCCCTGGGGCACAAACTTCACTCGTCCATACTTTTAATATATTTTGTCTGCATGAAGCAGATCGAGTTATTACATGCCAGCAGATCACGACTCACAGAAATCTCATTGCTCTACGGTGATGCAACTAATATCTCTCTCCCTTCTCCATGCTGAGATAGCGCAGTAAAGAAATGGTCAGTGGTGCAATTTCCAGTAAATTAATTGATAATGTATTCTGTGCAGATTTGCTGTTTATGCTTACAGACAGGTTAATTAAATATTTCCACCTTGAAATACATTTGTGTATGCATATATATGCTGATATATCACCGTACATATTCACAAACCTAAACAGAATTTTTCAAATTGCTTAGAACACTCACTGCTGCACTTTACATAAATATAGTGCCCCTCTGCTGTGAGAGGTTTTACACTTACTTTTCCAAGGCGATATAAAACCAGGATGTTGTTGCCAAACATACATTTGCATTATGACATTGGAGCAAGGGGGTTTTTGGTTTTTTGGTTGGGGTTTTTTTTTTTGATTGAAATATAACATAAAGTAAGATTAGAAATCAATTGACCTGTGACCTCTTCTGAACCTTTTACCTGGGTTGCAAGGCCATTACGTTCTTTTCTTTCATTAGCTTTTTGCCGGAGCAAGGCTGAACAGGAAACAAGGGTGATCCTGTCTCCTCCCTAGAGGCTGTTCATCAGCTGGCTCAGTTTACAGCAATAAACAAAAATATATATTTGAAACATATAATGAGTCAGAAACCTTATATTTTTCTTCATGCATTATGATCATTATTATAATACTAATATTAATAGCAGACAACAATCAGGGAATTGCACTCTTTTTGGAATTTCTTTTCTGCAAAATGATATGCACGTATTTTCCCTGCATTTAAGTACCTACCTTTATAACCCAGTTCTAGCTAATGAAGTGATTTTAGTTTGGATCTGCTAAATGAGTTTCCTTTATAGCTTGCATTCATGATGAACAGAGGATTACTCATAATAATTCTGTATTTCAAATTTAAATTCATTTTTAAAAAACCAGAAGTTAAAACCTTGTTTCCTCTTTCAAAAGCAGTTTGAAGCCCTATTCTGCAAAGTGCTCAGTGCCTTGACAGAGATGCTTAGTGCCAGAGAGACTGCAAGAGAAAACAGGGATACTCGGCACCTCAGAGAAGGCGCTTCACACTATGCAGGATTGGACACTTAATTCCTAACTAAAACAAACTCCATCAAAAGGTCATCAGTCCCAGAGACTAAAACAGTTTTGATTAAGTCCAGTCTCCCACTCTGTTGACAAGCGTCTCAATTATTTTCAACAGCTCTTGGTGTCTACATCGGAAGAATGCAGAGCAATCATCAGGCTGAGGTAACCACAGGTCCCTCGGTGAGAATCTGCAGAACATGCACACTGAGCAGCACTTTAAGACAGCTATTTTTTTTCCACCTGAGGTAGGAATAACTAATGATGTAACCAAGTTATCAGCTACACGTTTTGACATACTGGCAGTGCATGAACTAATGCCTTGTAACTGCAATGCAAGAAGAAATAGCCCCTCAGGATAAATTCTTTGGAAGTCTATGCAAGCAAAGCGATGAAATGTCTGGATGGAAAAATCTAGAACTTTTAAATAGGACTGGATGTGACTTAGCCCTGATGGATTTTCCTGTGTGCTATACAACATGAACAAGGTAAAGCTTGTCTGGCACTGATAGTTCTATCAGTCTTTGCTGCTTTGCCCTAACATTTACATTAATTTAGGATGCAAGCTGTAGAGAAGAAAACATACTTTTCTTCTTTGCACTCCCTTGCTCTTGATGACCGATAGCACATACCTCTGAGCACAATATATGCACAGCGACATCTCAGACATCAGCTTCCTCATCTTTGGACCAGATGATTTTTCAATAGCTGCTTTCCTCCACAGCTCCCTTGCTGTTCATGCCTCTTTCAGGTAGAGGCTCAGCACTAAATAGGCCTTTCAGAAATCCAACTGGCATCCCTTCCTACCTTTCTCTCTAACTGCCTCCCCAATACTTCTCTCCAGCTGCCACCAATGGCACAGATTTTGGGGTAACTTATACCCAAAAATTCCCATTTCTCCCAGTACCTCTGCACTCACTGGAGTGCCCTTGTACACCTGGACCACTGCTGAAAAGGGATTCCAAGTGCCACACATTACTTTTATGTTTACAGCTTAGCTCTTGGTGCTGTGATGGGAGGCAGACCTTCTCCTGGTTTCTCGAAAGCAATGTATTAATGTAAGAGAGGCGGTGCACCTTCCTGAAGAGTCTGTTGAGCTCTTCTAAGCCTGCAGAACATGCGACAGTTAGGTGTACTCTAAAATGAGCTATGGGGCTCCCTTTCCAAAATGAAAATAATTGCTTCCAGCACATAGTTAAAAAAAACCCCCACAAATAACTGCCAAACACCAACCCACCCACCCACTCCCAATTAAATAATAATTAATAAGAAAATAACAAATGAAATTAAGACACAAAAAAAGGTATTATAATTCACAGAATCTCAGAATGGTTGAGGTTGGAAGGGACATGTGGAGTTCATCTGGTCCAACCAACCTGTTCAAGCAGGGCCACCTAGAGCTGATTGCCCAGAACCATGTTCAGATGATTTCTGAATATCTCAAGGATGGAGACCCCACAACTCCCTGGGCAACCTGTGCCAGTTTTCAGTCACCCTCACAAGGTGTTTCCTGATGTTAATATGGTACCTCCTGTGCCCCAGTTTGTACCCTTTGCCTCTTGTCACGTCACTGGTCACCACTGAGAAGAGCCTGGCTCTGTCCTTTTTTTGCAGCCTCCCTTCAGGTATTCTTATACATTTATGAGATCTACCCTGAGCCTTTTCTTCTCCAGGATAAACCGTCCCAGCTCTCTCAGCCTTTCCTTGAATGCAAGATGCTCCAGTCCCTTAATCATCTTCATGGTTTTTTCATTGGATTCTCTCCAGTATGTCCTGGGAACACAGCTCAAAATGTATTCCAGGAAACATAGCTCAAAATGTGTTAGGTATTGTGGTATTTTCACCGTCTCTCATGCTTTCAAAAGAGAGAATCAGCCTTTGAAATGTTGTCTCCAACACAGTGTCTAAAGGAAGGTGTGGGAAGTTCGGTGAAGGATCTCTATTGACTAGACTCAATATTCCACACTAGCAAAAAATAAAATATTTGTAGCATTGCTCTTCACAGATTTTTCTAGTGCTTGTGGTTGGGTAGATGTAAGATTATTTCCAAGGTTTTTGCACAACTATACCATTAATGATAACTTTTCACAGCTGGGTAATTCCTGTGCATTTGGTCTTTGCTAGCATTCATTTTAAGCTCAGAAGGCTCATTGGACACTACAAAAAAGGACATGAATGAAGGACATAAAGACAGACTGAGAAAAAATGAGATGACTGTATTAGCCGCTCAATAATTTATTTCTGCTGTTTTCAGGACTATGTCCACTGCTTATGGTCTGTGCTGGGGAGATGACAGAGGATTGTGATGGATAGCAGCACCCATGAGAGCTCCCAGAAACTTAACCTAGAAAGCCTATTTCCCCTCTAGACCATGGCAAAAGAGACTATCACTCTGATTACAAGAAAATTAAATGAAATCTCAAAGCTAACTCTCAGAACATGCTTCTAGCTGCAGAAGGTTGCCTGTAATCTATTTACATTTACCTGAGGTCAGGTTTAGTGCTTTTTGAAAGCACAGGAATGGATGCTATACCTGTGGTCATAATATTTATATAGGAAGCATACTCTTCCCAGCTATATAGTGGCTTTGTAGCCCTTTCAACTTTTTAAGGCCCCAGTGCATGTGACCCTACATGTCAGGTCACTGCAGAACAAGAAAAAGGGGAAGAGTTGTGTGGGAGGCACATATCCTCTCACATAATGGCAGAGAGTCCATGTTTCAGATATGTCT
The DNA here is from genome assembly GCF_015220075.1 of Falco rusticolus. NCBI lineage: Eukaryota > Metazoa > Chordata > Aves > Falconiformes > Falconidae > Falco > Falco rusticolus. The sequence goes on along the minus strand of NC_051193.1, from coordinate 56,051,069 downwards.
CTGTCAGGGCCCTTTTGATTGCTGGATTTACACTTCTAAAGAGCAGCCCAGTGGAGCAGTTTCTCTCCCACTCCATGATTTCCCATGGCCCAGACTATAGCTGACTGACAGATTACAGATCAGGCTGCTTAGGTCTGTCTGGCACAAGGGATCATGAAGCAGAACAGAAATTGTGGGGCCCAAAAGTAAAGCTGGAAGTGCATGACTTGTTTTCTGAAAATACATGGGACAGTGTGAGAGAAGTCAGACAAATGTCTCTTTCTCAGTGTTTAAGACTTGGCAGGTCTGCTAGCTGTAGAGCTCAGCAGCCTATATAGCAACTTCTCTATGCCGTCCAAGTTCAGTTGATTATTCACTGCAAGGCGGCCAAAAAAAAAAGAATGGTGATAGAGGGCAATGAAGTCATATTGCTCCCCCTCCAGCAGACTTCAACTTGCTCTCCCATATCCATCTGTGGATTTTAACGGGACTCTCTACAGGTGCTGTGGGTTCTGATACACAACTGCAGACAGGCTTTTCTACCTTTACATTTGTTGTGTAAAAAGCAAAGGCAACAAAAAGAGCTACTGTCATTTATTGAAATGTAAATAGACAAATATATCAACTATAGAAATAGTAAAAATTATAACATACATTTACTTTAGTATTTTATTTGTTCATGTGATAGACTTTTCTATATAGGTGCAATTTACTGTCTTTCCCAGCTACTTCCAAACCAAGGCTATGCGGGGGAGTTCGGAAGTTCAGGACTTTGTGTTCTGTATCAATATTAAAGCTCCTTTTGAGCTAATGAAATTGTTTAAGTTACTTTTCCCTGTTGCTAACACAGTCATTACCCAGCTAAGAACACCTCCAGTTTATTTCAGAATTTCTGGTCTTCATAATAACACCAGTAAGTTTGCTCTACATAGATTTGGCCCCACCTAACGGGTCAGAGCGTGACCTAATCTGGTATTTCTGATAGGACTGGAGGCTGGAGGATAAAGGAATTCACATGGAGTGCCCACCGTTCTTTTCAGTTTCTGCTCAGGGTATTTCTTTCTTGCCAGTGCAATGCACCTGTTTTGATGATCTGCACTTGGAAGTCAATGGAACCTGTGAACTTTCAGATGGCTGTGGAAAAGGTGGCTGTGTAGTCAGCAGACCTCTATACTGACAGCCTGATGAGGCTTTCTATTGATCTCTTATCCTGAGACATCATTTCACAATTCCTACATCATCTCTTATCACATGATTTCTTTCCGTCAGTTACTTGGCTTACACAACACCATTGGTGAATAATACCTAAAATCACATTTAATTTACATTTATTTATATTAAGAAAAAAAACCTCCTATGCTGCTAGAACTCTCAGTAACTGCATGAAAGTAGGAGAAGGGAATTTACTTATTCTCAAAATAGTAATTCTTTTGAAAAGCAAACCTTTCTGAAGGTAGAGACAACGTTTTGATGGATGGAGGTGCAAGGGAAAAATTAATTTGCCACAGGAGAATCTGCAGAAATGCTGGTGGTGGAAAAAGTTCTGTCAGCCTCCAACAGCTGCTGGACAGATACTTCTGGGACCCACAAAAAAAAACTGAAGAGAAAGAAATTAAGAAAAACTGTTCATTTGGGGGGAAGAAGGACAATGTAGAAATGAAAGAGCAACTGTAGTCTATTGCCCAGTTTCCTCAATTCATGACATGTCAGTCTGGAAAAAATGTTATTAATGTTCTTCTCTTTTTTGATGTGGTAGTGGACAGTCAGCATGACATTTCCTTTCAATAGTAGCTGGAATCAGGCACCTGTATCTATCTTTGATCATTCATTATTCTTAACTGTTTTAATTCAAGGGCCCCAACCAAGATTCATCATTACTCTCACTGTTGCACAAATCTGTGTGAAGACAAAGATTTAACAGCAACATGTGATCTGATGTTCTTAGTTACTGGGCACGCCCATATCTTATGGATTTCATGAGAGACACAGGGACTGAGCCTTAAGGAAATCAGGTGGGGGATTACTCAATAATTTTTGTTTTCAAACAAAATTTAAAAAATATTTTTCCCACTTGATCTGACCGAGCAGGTGTTAAGGGACAACATTTTATGATCATTACTACCATTCACTTTGTAAAGTCTGTAAAACCTTAGAAAATGATTAAGTACAAATGTTAACCATAGTGTCCTCACCAACTTCCTATTGCCTATTGAAGTTTCCTCTTGCAACTTCAGCGGGGTGTCATCATGTTTACCCTTACTTTCTAGCTACATTATTTTGTATTTTTTGTGCTTTGTTAAGAGAGTGAGAGGTATCATCACAGAAGTATCTGCATCTGAGTGGTGAGTGAAATGATTCCTGCACTATTGCAAGAGAACCTGTTGATGGCTCCTGCAGTTAGGTAAGCTGACAAGATTTAAAAACTTACTGCTTTCTTTTTTAATGTATTTTTTGTGGTTGGCCTAAAAATCAGCAGCAAGCACATCATTGGATTAGGGAAATGCCTTTTCTTTGCCCAAGGAAAATACACATTGTATATACATATCATGATGCAGTCTTTAATTGTATGAATGCATACAATTTTCTCTCTCCTCCAGTGAAAGGATACAGGCTTCATTCACCACAAAGGCGATACATAGAGTGGAACTGAGAACGGAGAAAATATCTGGCATTCTCTAACTTCAAAGTCCTTCACTTAGCAACCTATGAAGTGTTCTTTGAGCCTAGCTATTGTTTGTATATGAGGTCATAACACTACATCAGGCAAATCTGAAGTAGTATTTCGGTTTTGAATATGCAAAAGTAATATCGCTAGTTTACGACAGAACTTTGCTGTTGTCTTTCAGTGGTCTCAGAGAACCCCACTTGGATTATTTCTGTCACAAAAGGTTGTGTTTTAAACCTTATACTGCTGTCATAGCTCAAACTCCCTTAACGTTCAGCCGTAGTAGATCTCTAATTTTGGCCACTGCCTTCAGGTTCCAGTATCTGAAATATCTGCTGGCCTAACAAAACTTAAAAATAAAAGACTGAGCTATCTTGCCAGTGCATGTGGTATGCAACTGAAGTATAAATATTTCACTTGATATTTGTTATCTTATTTGATGACTTAGAAACTTCAAGACAAGTTATCTAAATACTTCCAGTGTTACATTCCTATCTCAAGTTTTACGTCTCTAATACCTATCACACTGAACACTCTACAGCTTTCCAGCCCTCCCTTCATCTAGAGGAGCATTTATCTTTACTTCTCACGATAAACTATTCTCCCCTCAAAACAGCAATATGTCTGCTAAACATATATAATAAAAATAGCCTTTGCAGAAATCTAACATACTACATGTTGATATAGTGCTGATCCAGACATTCATTAAAAAGAGCTTCCCCACTCACTTCCCATGTAAATAATTGAAAAAAGGGTCATCTTATAAATTTGTCAGAAGACTTCTAAAACCATGCTGCACTGCATGTCCATGTCTTTATCTCCTTGTATTTCTGCTCTGTCATTGACTTGAATTTGAATCAAATCAGTGAACCTATCACTCAGTGGCTGCACTGGGTAACCTATTTGAAAATAATTTCAAATCTGCTCCCGTGGCCAGGTTTAAAAGCAATCATGATGTCAAGGGATGACTTTTCAACAGTGCTCACCACCTTCACTGAGCTTTTTTAAAAACCTGGGCCCTGCACACAAATGTTCAGCTCACATACCCTACCCACACTCCTGCTGACACATCTGCAGTCCGTCTCAGCCAAAAGCACTGAACATTTCAGCTCAACAACTTGCAAGACAGGTCTGATACTACACCTGCGGGGAGGCTTGGATCCCTCTTTCCTTTGAATTACTTTGTTGGTTTTTAAGCAGAGAGATGTCAGTCTTAAAGCATCTCTGAGAACCTTCAAGGGCAATTTAATTAAAATATTTATCTGTTAAACCAAAAAATCCCTGCCAAAATCCAAGCCTACCCTCTCCACACTGAAAGCTTGTGACTATCTTTGTTGGCTCCAGTTCTCAAAGATGACACTCCATTAGCTTCTTTGGGACTTGGATCAAGTCCTAAGCGTATAAATCATGTCAAAAGACCGCACAACATATTTTATTTGTATGAGATATGCATGAGGGGTCATATCAGTAAACTTCCCATTGCTATTAATGAATCACACATGTGCGACTAGATATATGTATCAGGCCAAGCCTAGCCTGTGAACCAATGGACACACAAATTCTGAAATCCCTGCTGACTGCACATGGTTTCCACAGGCTTGACTTTGTTCCTTCCCATTAGGAAGTAGGTAGAAGCTTCTGAAGTGCTGAACAACTTTTAAACTGTGCTGAGAATGTAAACCAAAGCAATTCTGGTGAAAACAAAAGATCTGACAGCACTAAATTCAGTCTAACTGCTGCCCTGTTGTTTTGGGGATTTTCCCCTGCAACTCATACACCAACTTTGTAGTATCTGCACAGATACTCCGCTTTTGTTGTCTTCTAACATAGGTTAAAAAGAGGAAGTTTATGTTTCAGTGCAGGAAAAAGTGCTCAACCAATGATGCATGTAAAGTGCTGTTATGTTGATTGAGCATCTGGGTTTTTTGGTCTGTATCCCACATGTTTCATCAGTATGGCAACACCTTACATTATACTCTCTCTGAAGATCTTGGACCAGTCTCACCTGGTCATATCCTTAGCCCAGAGACTTCAGCCTGAAAGTACCTCTCATTACACAACAAGTCTTAATGATTTTATGACCTAACATTTTTCCTTTAGTATAATTTAAGCAAGGTGCATAGGCAAACTGCTAACATGTGTTATCAATACACTGTATTTAGGGACCTAGTTTTATCAGATATATAGCTTCTCTAACAGTACACATGGAGATATTCCTAACAGCTTACAGTTAACAGCAGTCATTTAAGCTACATACATAGAGAAATAGTCACCTCCAACCATCATTTTTACAGCTGGGAATTAGTTTCAGAATAGACTAGAGAAAGAACATTAAAAAGGAACAATCTCAACATAAACAAAAAAAATACTCTCTTTATTTATTTTATTGTCAATGTTATTTCCATCTGCCTGGAAATGACATTTTGCACAACTTGGATAAACAAAGGGGACGCTTCTTTATTCTAAACCTTTACCGAGCAAATTAATCTGAATTCGTATCCCAAACTGGTCAAGCACAGGGATGTAAGACAGTGACTCCCAACCAAAGGGTCGTGACCCCAATTCAGGTCATGACATTTATGAGGTGGGGTCACAAAGCCAGCGGAAATTCAATCACAGAAGCGGGGTTTGCAACCGGAAGCAAGGTCATGAGCCTGAAGACCAGCTGAAAGGGTACTGATGTCATCCGTAACAGTGAACTCATACTGTTGCTGGACCTCCTCTCTCTGATACTCATTCAACAGTTCAAAATCTAGCTGGTTTGCAATCAATAAGCAGGAAAGAAAGGGATTCTCAAATATAGGCATGATCACTGGCCTCAGCACCTTAATATTGAACCTTGGTTTTTGAAACACAACCAAAAGCAAGAGAAAAAGTGATAATCATCTTTAAACCCTTTTGTGTAGTATTCCTTTCCACCAGAAACTTTATTCACATATCTACTTATTTCTATAATAAGCCACAGAAACAATTTTCTAGTAATATTTTAAGTGCTTCAGAAAGTTGAGTGGGATCTTTCGATTCAGACTTTCACTCATGCTAACACACTATCAAAAGTAATTTTAAATATTTCTTGAAGTTTTTAACTATTAAAAGACAAAGTTTGCCATTTCCTGGAAAATTATAAAAAATATTTTAGTTTATTTAGTATAGGCATTACAGATACTCATTCAAAAAAAAAAACAAACCAAAAAAAAACCAAACAACAAACCCTGATGGTTTGGGTAAGAAATAAAAAATGAAAAAACTTACAACTGCAAAATAACATGGTAAGAATTAACATCTGCAAAAGTATTATGTTCTTTCTTTTTAGACAACATGGATTATTTTTTTTAAAGCTCAATTTCTGGATGTTGGCTATAAGCCAAAAAACAAACCCTGAATTTTTTCGCATGGTTGGTTTCTGGAGATGTCACCTAAGCATCAATCAGTGTCAGAGGAAATCAAAGGATTTCCATTTCAGAAAAATTGGTTCCAAAAATTGTTCTCAAGGCTTGAGCATGGTGAGGACGAGGTGACGGTAAGCTACTTTTGTCATTCTTTGATTCCAGGAACTGTCAGAGGCTACAACAGCCTCAATCTAAACAGTATGAACTGGAGGACTCTCAGAGCTGCTGTAAATCTACTGGCTGATAACAGACTCTTAAGAAGTTCAGCTAGAAATCAATGGAGCACATACATGCTCTGGAAATAGCCTGATGTGTGCATGCCCAATTTAGGGGTCTTTACAAACCTTAGTGATAATTGTTCACCATATAGTGACCATTGTAGTGTGCCAAAATAAAGGCTACTTTCTCCTGAGGTTAAGTATGAAACCTTCTAAAAGTGCATAAAAAAAAATTTAGGGGCACCTGTGAATGTATATATAGCCACTAAGGAAAACAGTATTGCTATCTAGTCACTGCAGGCACCTATTCCTTCAGAGTTAAATTCAGTAAAGACGGAAATCAACACTTTAAAGGTGCCTTTCACAGCATCCAGAAAATGCAATCATTAATTTCTTTACTGTACAGAAGTAGAGTCCTAGTCCTAACATGCCAGCATAAAAAGTCAGTGCTTTTAAGTCATGTTAGATATGCCATAAATATTTGGTAAGCACATACTGGCAAAATATTGATTTCAATGGAGCCATGTCATCTGCACCAACTGAAGGCCTTCCTCTCAAATCTTCTTGTGGCTTGTGCATAGGGGCAGAGGACACAGATGCTTTGCTGGACTGGGAGGCGGCCCTGGAAGAGGCTGCTTAACAGCAGAACCAACATTTGAAGGGAGAGGAAGACATCTAGCTAATGCGACACGAGGTGGTGGCAGCATAGGGAAGGTGAAAGAAGTCCCATACCCCTGGGACAAAAGGAGGGTCAGTAATGCTTCCTTCTGGGAGTGCTTCTGGACTGCACAACAGGATACTTTCGCATTAATAAACATAACATGCCCTTATCAGGTATGGCAAAACATATGCCAACTTAATTTTTAATCTTTCCTAGACGTCTGTCCCTATACCTAGAGCACCAAAATTTGTAAATGATAAGGACAGAAAAGATCTCATTCATCTGCACGTATTTATTAACACTAGGATTTTACCTTAGGCTATTGGCTGAAAACCTGTTTAGTAATTTTTATTCGAGTCGGATTCATATGACCGCTATAGTGTGCTCTGCTCATTGATGTAGTCTTGGGGCATCTACACAATTAATTCTCCCTCACTGCACATCAGTGGCACGTTAAGTTTTTCCTAACAACCTATGTGGATGCATATAATTTCACCACAATATATGAAGCATGTCCAATAAAAGGAACATTGATGGGTACTTTAGTTCTACACTGCATCAAGCTTTCATACAGGCTGGACCAAAGAAAATAGAATTTGATGATTAAAGCAACTATATCCCCCAAGCCTTTCCTAACAGTCTATATCCATAGTTAAAACAGAGGAATCAAAATAAATTAAATCTGAAAGCTGATATACCAGACAGGGAGTGAAAGAAAACAAGACGTTTTGCCCTATGAAGTATTTACATATGCTCACTACATCAGCTGCATCACAGTGCAGCTGTTTGTAGGGCTGAAAACAAGGATGCCCAAGTTTTCCTAAGACTTTGGTAGAAATTTACAGAGATCAGCACACCTCCTGAAGACTGTTTCCGCTATGTAGCCTACATTTCTCATTTTGAGGTGACATTGATACATGCTTGATGAATGCAACTATTCCACAGTTACATGAAATCTAGTAAATAGTTCTCAAATCAAAATGCCATTTTCTTTTCATTCTTCTCCCTTCCCTCAGGGCCAGAAGCATTGGCTACTGCTGAAAACAGCCCTGGGACCAGGATCCTGTGATTCTGCTATCTTGCAATTCCTAAACTCTACCAGTTCCAAAGGTTAAGTTTTTATGTTTGAAATGAGGTAGATGTGGATGAAGTAGCCCCAGTGTCCCAATTCCATACATGCCAATGCACTGTTTTCTAAAACCAGCCAAAACCAAGCTTACTTTACTCCCCTACACTTTAAAAGAAGCACAAAAAGCTTTGGCACTTTGACAAATGATGAATCCTGTTGCAGCAGTTCTTAAAGCCAGGTCAACAAAATTTTGACATCTTAACTTAAATTGCTGATGAAGATGAGTGAGCTCAAAGTGAGAAATTAGGCAGGTAACGGGTTTGCAAATCGTTTCTGAAAAACTCTTTTGTGGGAACACAACTTCAAACATTTCAACAACTCACTTTTCTGTAAAAGACCACAATAAACCCATGGAAATTTAAAGACAGCACACAGAAGCCAGAAACAGCCAAAGAAAGAAACTCCTAGAGGCCAAGTTCTGCATATTAAAATATCCTGGTCCGATAAAGCACAAAAATAATACAATATAGCAAACAGGTTTTCATTCTCACATCGCTCCATCATTGATCATTACATTACTTTCCACATTCTTTGAAAAATGAATGCAATATTAAAGAATTTCCCACCTTTTAAGTAGTAACATAACATCTTTCAGGCATTTAATAAAATAAAAGAATGAATAAGGGTAGAAATGAAGGCTTATTTGCTATGTACTATTGCAGATGTTGATCTTAGTACACACTTCAGTGATTCATGAACTCCATAATAGAATAAACCTAGAACAGTCTATTCACACAACTCTGTTGTCTTCACATATGACCTTTGCTCCACTTCATTTACAGGCTCTCACAGGAAACTGTTAGTCCATGTTATAAACTCCATTTCACCAACTTTGCATTTAATCTGATTTTACAGTTGTGTAAATTGCATTCTTATCAGACTCAGTGTACAACTATTATTTACCAGCCATAAAAAGCTTTTTCTAGTAATACGCACTACTACCTAAAAATGGTACCTAAATTATACCCATAAGATCTTCAGTGTCCTCACTGAACATACAGTGGCCAATACAGAAAAAAAAATATATGCTGTGACAGGGCTTTGTTTTAAGTTTATATGACATTTACCTAAATGAGCCAAATTCTTTATCATCAGCCTCTATCAGAGGACATAGTGATAGTGGTGTGGAGGACATCATAGATGCACACAGTCACTTGCACCGGCAGTGCAATGACATATGCAAATGACATTTTCCTCTGTGATTTGTACATGCAATATGAATCTCTTTCATATGCAAGTGACATTGTGCAAAAAATGAGCTTGTGCATTCACATACAGAGCACTTGTGCCAGCCTCTGTTATACTGCTACTCTTTCTCACCACCAAAATGGCCTAATGGGACCAGAAAGCAGACAGACTTACTCAACTGGAGGACAGCCAGCAATGCTAGATCTACACCACAAACCCCAATGCAGTGGCATGTCAAAGAAAAAAGAAGAGCTGATCAGACTGCTGTTGCTTTCTGACACCTCCAGCTACCTCTCATCCACACCAGAGCTGGTGTAGAAACCAGCATCTGTGTCAAGGTGCCATAGCCAGATGTTTTGTGGACACTCTGCTGTGTCTTAGTGACAGCCGAGAATCTAAATGCTTTAGGTAAAGTGCCTTTACATGTTAAGGAGACCTCCTTAACATTTGTAGCTAGAGCATCCCTAAATAAATTTCGATGAAACATCTCTAAGGGAGAAAGTTAGGTACCGCTTCAAACTACCGTATGTGCTGTTCATACCACAGTTCTCTTGCAGCAGAGGAATGAGTTGCAGCTAACATAGCTAAAGGGAAGTAATGATTACACAAAAGCTACTTTTCCAGTTTCATTGCTGCATAAGAGCATAGCTATTCCCTGCATTGATTCATTTGTTACCTGGAGGGTCAAGACCTTGCCTATGCGAGTAACCACAGTAACTTCAGAGGGTGTAGGTAAATGAACTGAGTAGAACTTGGTCTTAAGGCAGATATAAAAGCATCTTTAAACAGTTCAGTATGAAAGAGGCAGAGTAGCATGACACAGGTAAGGGAACGCTTTCTAACAAACAGAAAATGTTCCCATTCTGCTGCCAGAGGTATAGATGGGCCTGATGGAGGCAGCTGTTCTAGAGCCTATAGCATGTCTCTTTCAGGAGGAACCACATTGACTTAAGATGTCTTGGGATAATCAGCAAACTATGGATAAAGTAATACATCCAGTTTCTACCTCTGATACTGTACATGTACAAGTATTTACAATGTCTCAAAAAAATATTATGTTGACTCAGGGCAGGGCAAGGGGGTGTGGAGAATCAAAGTAATCTTTTTCAAGAATCAGTGTTCAGCCTGCAAATTAGTTAGGGGGGGAGGGGGGAGGTTCAGAAGTATCATAACAGATTAGAAAAGGGGTTTCTGGCCAGAACTTTGCTTTTAAAAACTCAAGTGCCTTCAAGTTTGGATTATTGTTAGTTAAATACACATATACATGAATTAGTGGCAGTAGTAGTGATGCTAGTGAGAATAAAATATCATGTATTAGACAGCATCAGTTTCTGAACCTTCCTAACACCAAAAGAAAATGCATATATCACAGGGCCACTGAGATAAAGTAACACTCAGCCCTAGAGGGCACAGATTTCGTCTTTATGTAAATCAGTGCCTGTCACTGCATGCATGATTCACTGCTCAGAGTGTACTCTTCTGTGACGAATGAGTCCCGCTTAATTTGGCAGTGATTATGCGGGTTGCTGGCCCTCTAAACCCCTTTGAACTTGTAATTGCTGCTGGTTTAAATAATGAACATTAAGGGGAGGTGGATTCATAAAACTGTGGATAATTACAATTTTTTTCTTTTTTCCTTTGTTTTTCTTTTAATGGAAATAAAAGGCTTCTGAGGCCGCTGATAACTGTATCGTACTAGGCTGTTACCGAAATAAAACTGCAGTCTTGTTCAGTCTCAAGGAAGGAAAGGGAATGGAAAGGAGAAGAGGAAAAAAGAGAGGGAGAGGGAGATCAGAATGGCTTGGATGCCAGTAGAAAAGGAGGAGCAATGGCATTCATGAATATTCATAGCTAGTCACATCTGTAGTAGGCTTGCTTTCCACCTTTTTTTCTTTGCAGTTCAACATGGACAAGAAGTGCTAACAAAAGAAGGTGATTGTGCCATTCTATCAGGCTTCAGGTTTAATCTTTACAGAGCATATGGGTGAACTTTTTTTTTTTAAATTTTCAGACTCCCATTTTTTAAAAATTGCAAATGCCTTTAACCAAAGGAAGTGTTCCCTCTCCCTCCCCCCATCCATGCTGCTTTTTAAAAATTATGTTCCTGTAATTATGAATGTGAGGGAATCAGTTGCCAAGGAAGCATGATGTGTAACATGCAGCAAATTTGTTCCTCCTCCCCTTTATGAGCACTTTACTAAATCCTCCAATATGCTTTGATCCAGTAAAATTTTGATTTGCGTATGTAATATATTGAAACAACGACAACAACAAAAATTGTTATTGAGGAGGGGACAGAAACCAAAGTCAGCCAAGTCAGGCAGCTACTACCCAGAAACAACAAAGAATGAATGATAAATTTAGCAGCCTCATGTTCAATTTTCAAACAACACAGCAGAGATTTATAGCTTTGCTGCTCCCATGGTAAACGAAGCAGCACACAGAAAGCGTGTCTGTTTTTGATTTTGCTATGTTTTCCCCCTTTTTTTGTTCTTTGCCTATTTGCAGGGGTTTTTTTTTAACTCTACATTTTCTTTATCCTGGTGTGAGATGAATATCAAAGGCCTAGTGCTGTTGGTAAGCCTCCAGCATACAACGGCAGCTCAATGGGATGTTATTAGAACCTGCGTCACAACATGGCAGACTGTGATTAATAGCAACTGTATCAACGGTAGCAACTTCTCAACAACGCCCTCCAGCAGCTCTAAAGGGGCCATGTGAAGAAGAAGGGAGGAAAAAAAAGAAAAAAGAAAAAAGAAAAGAAATGTCTGTAAGAACTAGCTGCTAAAGGTTCAGCTTTGCACATGATTAGGTTATGTCAAAACTGTGTGACTGCTTTCAACCAGAACACAGCGGGGATATTTATTTAAAAGCATGCTACCATATGCATGGGCTGATCAGTGTTTTATTTTGCCAGAGCCAATCATGTGAAGAACAGGATCAGAGTGATAGGGAATAGGACACTAAAAAGACCTGGACTGGTGTTAGAAGTATAATCAGGGTTCCCTCCAAACGAAGAAGAAAAGATTTTCCCAACACTTCATGAAAATTTCTAAGAAAACTACAGGGCTACTAAGTTTTTCCTGTTGTTACACAAAAGAAAGCAGGTTTAATTTTAAACCAGGTGTAGACTGATATCCTTGCTCCCTCTCAATTTTTTTTTTTAATTACAGTTTAGAAAGTTGGGTCCACACACTAAGAAATGTGAAGCTTATTCAAATTTCCCATTCCATATCAGAAAAGGCTTTAACAAATGTCCCCAAAGATTCAAATAATCCAAAATTAAGCTGTTGCAACTGTAGCTCTGAATATATGTTTTGATCCATAGCAGGCCCAAAAAGAGAATGTAGATACATCAATAGCTCTTAAACATTACTATCTGGATATAAACTTCCAACTCAGAAGGCTTTAAACTTTTTCCTGCCAGAAGTTTGGAGGACATAGTGGCCTTCTGGGATCGTCCTATACTTGCATCATTTCTTGGCCCCATCGCCACCCACTGCTGACCCTTATCTGGCTCAGTGGACTACTGATCTGGCCAATAAAGCAGGTTATATTTAGTCAAAACCAAGAAAAAACATTTGTTAAAATGCTTTAAAAATATTTAATATTACCTGCTTCTTCTCACAAAACTTTTCTGCTGCTAAGTGGTTTTCATTACTATGAACAGCATTTTAAAAATGCTAATCATTCTGCCATCTCCTGTCTCTCAGATAGAAGAAGGGGAACGTTCACCTACAAATGTAAATGATGTTAGTAATCTCAGTCACAAATTAGGGTGTTGGCATAGTATTTACACTTTTTAAAGTACACAAAGCTATTTTAAATGTATATATTAGCGTTGCAGCAGATTTAATCCATGTCTCAGTGTGAAAAGCAGCAGAAAAGTAAGACCTGGAAGACTTGTGGTAGGGTTGATTAGGAGAAAAATAATCAGCAGGTGAAAAGAAAAACCAAAACAAATCAAAAACCCCATACCAAAACAAAAATGGAATAGCTCTGCAAATTAGATGAAAAGGTTAGGAGTGAATAGGAAGACCGGGGAACACGAGTATATTGTACTGTCCTCCCTCAGGAGTTAAAATGACATAGTCCAAGTGCTCTGCTGTTGGCCAGTTGTCTTTATCTAATGCTCCTCTCATCCTTAATTGTCACATAGTTAGTTCTACTGAGAGAGCAGAGGTTATCCAGTGTATTGAAGTCCAGAGGCAAGGATTGTATACACAATGCTGAAAATCAACACCTGCTGAGCTATAAATAAAAAATAATAAATCTTAACTACATTAGAAAATACAGGCAACTTTTTATTTCTTTCTCAAAAACACATTTGCTTAAAAAAGCACTGAAATATGCTGTAATTGTGCCAAAGACTGTAACACTCCCTTCAACCTGTTTATCTTTGAAGACCATAACTAAGGAGGACAAACTGGTTTATAGTCAACAGAAGTTGGAAAAGAACTGCACTCACAATTTTTCTCTAACACTAATTTTCCTTATCTAAGAATCTTGCTTGATTAAAATCATGGGGCAATTAGTAGTGGAGCGAAGAGATTACTTTCTGTTGCAAAAAGACAGCCAGCCTTTACAAGTTCTACAAATGAATAATTCAGGCTCAGTTCTCAGCTGTGTCCAAGCATGAGGAAACCAAATGCTTCTGCTTGTGGCTTTCTGATCCCAGGGCTGGCGGGGGACTAGTTCAGTACCTAATACCATTCAGTGCCAGCTCCCAGGTTTGTTGGAACACTCTTGTTAAACCTTTTCCACACAGGAGTCACCCCAGCACTTTTAGGACTGCCCAGCCACTCCCTTTCACTCAGATGAGTGGCAGAAGGTGGTTAAGCTGACAACCTGTTTTTAATAACACCTCCACCCCCACCCTATCATAGTTGCCTCTACTAAGAAATGCGTGATGGTGGCCTTGCTATGCTATCCTGTGTTCTTTATTATGAGGCAATATCCACACAGAGAAAGCCTCTGACTGCTTAGCCCCTTAGACACAGTTCCACAGACTCAAATAAGTATTGTTCTTTCCCACCAAAAAGGACTAATTGAAGATGAGCTAGGAAAAATCAGCAAAGTGGAACAGTGCATCTATAGGATAACTATCACAACCGCGCAGTACCATAGTCACTTTTTATAAAGGTGGGGAGAGTGAGCAGAGGGAAAAATAACAAGTTCATTCTTTATCCTTTTACTAAGATTTAGTCAAATACACCGAGATCTGTGAATAGTGTACGTGGCATAGCAAGAAACAGAGCCATCACTGAAAGCTGACTATTGAAGACAAAAAAACAGTGTAGGGCACACAGCCCTCTGGCAGAACTGTGACAGACCAGCAAGTGTCCTCTGAGGTGCCTAGGTAGGCAGAGGGCCACTAAACTATGGCAATATGGCTCAGAAAGGTTGAAGCCTTTGATAACGGCTTTTCCATCGATCTCTTATCAGCATTTCCAACCACAGAAGTTTGCATGGCACTTGAGGATTCTAGGGTGGGAGAAGGAAGACTGATGAGAGAGGGGGAAAGGAGATGTGGAAACTCAATCATCCCCTGCATCTTTTATTTTGCTGAGCAATAAATAAATAATCAGTACTAATGTTATTAAAGCAATTTTGCTATCTCAGGGTCAAATTCTGAAAACAAACGCACGGCCTGACTGGCCTGCAGAAATGCATTTGAGGACAGTTTGATCCAATCTGGAGTACTGGTGATCTGTAAGTTTGATCTAAATCAAAATTATTATTTCTGCTAGGAACATGGGAAAAGCTGGCATAAAGAAAAAGCTGTGACATGAAGCATTTGTTTGGATCAAGTACAACTTACTCCTGTCTCCTGTATCCTCGAGTGTGATTTTCAGAAATAATCAAAACAAAAGTGACAAAACCCAAAAACCACAATGAGCAAACAGCAGCTTTTAAGTGCTGTGGGAACAGAGACATTTGTTTAAGTAACCACTGTTTAAAAAATGCATACATAGTAACACCAAAATAAACAGCTTGCAATGTTGTTTATTTTAAGATACACAATAGTAATGTAAAGTGCTGCATGCACTGAATTCAGGGTGTACTAACATTATTTACAGTTCTGAAGAGCAGTAGGAAAACTCAGCTCCATGCCAGAAGACTCCCTGTTCAGAGAGCAAAGGTCAGTACTCGCTGCTTTTGCAGCCAGGAGGATTTCAACATGCAGCCATGGAAAGCTCCCGCTCTCTTTTCTTGTGCAGGTAACTTCTGAACCGTATATCAAAATTCTACAAAAGGCACTTGATGCCAATGGCATCTTTAAAATGGATACACAAGCCCATTCCTGAGAAGGATAATTAAGAGGGAGAAAAAGAGATCTTTGCCCTGTCACTTCGCTTCTTTGAAAACCTTCCAAACAGGCCTGACTCCCTAGACTATGTTGAGCCAAACAAAAAAAAATCCCCCCAGAAAGAAGAATACTAACAAAACTAAGCAGTGGCGTTCTGAAAAGTGACTGACTTACTGAACAGATTTATGTCCATCCCTGTGTGTCTGAATTGCATTTGGCTCTTGGCTGACAAAAAATGCCATTGACTTCAAACCATAACAGAAGTTTGTGCTATTTTTCTTCATAAAGCCAACCTAGCTATAGGCAAGAAAACTGGACTTTATTCTGACCACTTCATCATCTATTTATTATTGTAATTGCATAGATTTACTATTGTAATTGCAACATTACTGTTATCATATAATCCCTGCGACTGCCAACAAATGAGCCAGAAAGAATCCAACTTGGATCTCAGATCCCAGGCTAAATTTGTAATTCTGGCAATGAGGGAGGGGGGAGGAAAAAGCAAGCATTTTTCTGCCATGCAAACTGAGCTCATTTGATCTGGAAGTCATTGAGGCAAACGTGGAACCCCACAGTTACATTATTATAAAGTAATGTTCAAGAGCAAAATTTCATTTTAAATTCCAAATACAATCTCTTTCTTCTTGATGCTTTTGAGGAAAGCTGTGTGTAAAATTCAGCACTTTGAGTCAGCAGGCACTCAGTCAATATTTTCTTGGGGTCATTCTGCCTCTCTGAGGGCCCAAGCTTTGTTTTGAATCCTGGCGTCAAATTGCTGTAAAAGTCTGTAAGTGAAAAACAGGTGAAAAGGCCATGTTTTTCACCTCTTTCGGCATTTGAATTTCTGTGTAAATCCACAATCAACCTAATTTTGCATTAAATTTGGATTGTATCCATGTCCTTAAAAATCAACATGGATTTTGAATGGCCAAATGACTTTTGGTGGTTTGGGTTGTCTTTTCATAGAACTGATGTTGCAGCAGATGCTGGAAATATTGGGGAACGCTAAGCTGAGTAAGGGTTGATTTCAGACCTATACCTTCCCCAGATATTTGTGAAACTTCACATTATGTGAATGGAAAGCAGCGTATGTCTCATGACACCATCTCTGACTCTGAATATCTGAAAGGCAGGTGTTTTTAACATAAGGTCCTCGCTACAAGCTCGCTTCCTTTGTTGGTCTGACAGGGCTCAAGCCTGGCTGACCTTCAGCATCCACTCAAACTCCCAGTGCCTGAAGGAACAGTAATTATATATTTCTCTTAAGCCTAATTCTTCATTTTGGGTTTCAGACCCATTTCTAACTTGACTTTGCAAGTTAATTTTGCAGCAATTTTTCCACTGACAGATAAATGAAATGTCATTAAGAAAGTTGAAACAAATACAACAAAAACTTAAACCTGAAGGAAGCCAAATCTGGGAAGGTTTCCTTCTGAAAACAGCTCTAATTTCAACATATTTTTTCAGTTTTTTAATCATTAATAAGAAAACATGGAAATAGGAGAAATGCTTCGGGCAACACTACTTTAATGTAACCCCAGGAATGCAAGATGTTTCTCAGCAGTATTTCTTCAAATGTTTTTTTGGAGTCTAGTTTTAAAAGTGCTAAGCAAAGGCACTTCCACAGATTGTTCTACAGTCCCAGCGACTGGGGTTTATTTTGGTTGTTGAATTCCGTTATTGCTGCAAGGTGTTTTGCTCCCCCTCAGTAATTTCTCCTTTTGTCTGTAGCCTGTGCTTATTCACCAATTCAGTATGCGTATTCTGTGTCTATGGATAGATTGTATATTTTGGGGATGGATGGGGAGAGCACTGGAAATAACAGAACAGCTCTTATTTCTCTCATTTTCTTTCAGCCTCTGTTACACTTTTTTGGGAATAAGGGCCCTGATAGTCCAGGCTCTCCAAACATCCTTCTATATCTTTCTTAGACTCTCAGCAGACTGGCCTCAGGCTAGTTTCATAATCATCAAGAAAGAAAACAGTCCTGATGTTCAGCATGAGATCATAACACGGTGATCTCACTCTGAACATTACCTTTCGCTACAGCAGCTCTATTGACTTCTTTGCTTAGAACAGTTTGAATTTCCCACCAGCTCAGTTGTGTGATATTTGGCCTCTTTTAGGCGAGATACCTTTCCGCAGAGTGAGCCTACAGGGCACTGACTAGAAAGCTCATGAGCCCCCAGGCCTTGTTTGAAAGAGTTTTCAGTCTCAGCAAGAAGTTTGCCGCAGCACTTGTTCGGGAGGCAGCAGAGGATGTTACAGCGTTACCAAGTTGGAGAGCATGGTATCATACATTTTCAGCTGGGGCTTTGAGTAGGATTCAGATCCCAGGAGCTAAACTTGGGATAGTTTAACAGTTCTAGGGTTACGTTTATTCATACCCATGCTGGCAAGACACCACAGTCTTGTTTGTTTGTAGACAGTTTATTTTCCTGCTGCACATATAGTTTTGCACTGGTTCATAGTGGGATTTAATCTCCTTTGCGAGCATTATTGCTCTCTAAATGGACAGCTTTGGGGGAAGAAAAGAGGGAGAAACAGGCAAGAGCCTTTTATCTGTGGTTTGTTTGCATCCAAGAGCATTGTGGGATATAAGTTCAGGTTTCACAGAGCCAGGACAGCTAAGATTAATTATAGCAGTGAATTGTCTGCAAATGCCTAGGGTAGATATGCACTAAGTAGTGGGATTTTTCTGGTCTGAGAAGTGTTTGCTTGGCATTTAATGGCCACCATACAACACATGCATACAAAGTAGGCCGTTTAAAATTGAGATGTAAGCAGGCATACTATGTGGAACAATGTGGGCTTCTTAGGATTGTCCTAAAACTCTGCAGCTCATCCCACTGTCCACAGAGATGTCCATACCAACTCAGGGAGCACATGTCTTTCCTAAGAGATGGTAGTTCATGCAATAAAGTGTTTATGTGGAACTGCAAGAAACATGGTTGAAAAGAGCAGACCAAGTAACACAACTCTTGGAATAGTCCGCCAAAACAGTAAAGAAGAGTGGAAGAGAGAAGTAAATTAAATTATTTTTCCCCTTTTTGTTGTTCACAACTAACTTGTTTTCACATATGTTTCCATTTAATTTCCTACTTCATATCTGAAAGAGACCAGAATATCCCTTTAAAGTTGAAATTGAAGCACCCTTTAAACATTTAGATTTTGAAGTGATCCCTCAAATTAACCAAATTTCCTTGCAATTTAGGAGTGCCGCTGTTCCTATGCATGTATGCATTCCTATGCACCGTTCCTTTGCTGACTCCCCCAAATACACACGTGACTTTTCTGACCACATAATGCTCCTTATTCCTGTTGTTACCACACTTATCATGACCTTTCTCACTATTCACATTCTGTATCCCTGAATAGTCCATGTGTGGACTATCAAAACAGCTGTCAGCTCTCTGCATGCGTTCCTCAGTACACAGGGAGTTGCTCAACATGAATCAGGGACTTTGCAGTAGTATTTCTGTCCCTTACTCTTCACTCTAGGTCACCCTCCCGCTTCCCAGTTCTTCACTCAAGCACAAGTGGGATGCAAAGTGGGAAGCACCTGGATGAATCAAAAGAGTCAGCAGAAGGATCAGGACTGGCTGGAAAGCTGCCAAAGTCCTATTTTGCATCAGGAAACTCCCTGGGCTGTTGAGGAGGGGAATATCCACCAGTGACTTCTTGAAGTACAAAGATGCATTTGTTAATGCTATTGCACTCTCTTTATTCTGCCTCTTGCCCCTGGGCTAGCGGTTGATGCCCAAGGTTGTTTCTCTTGCTGCTTTCTGGGAAAGATATTTGATACCATTTGCATGCAATAGTCACCACTTCAGGTCACCAGCAAGGAAAGGACCTGACAAACAGAAAGAACCCCAGCCACTTGAGCTAAAATAGCTTGCAGCAATCAAATGTTGTCATCTACAGTGTAGACCAGAAAGAACAGAACACTCTTAACTTTATGTTAAATGCTCCCTCATAAAGGGAGAATCACCCTAAACTTTCAGAGTCTACAAAAGTTCAAGTATTTGAGTATTTGTACAAGCATTGCATGACTGTCGTGCTAGTTCAGCAGTAGGATAAAACCACAACAGAAGTACAGGCCTTTGTAATTCAGCTGATGCTAAGTAGAAGACACAGGTCTCATGCAGAGTTTTTCATCTGTAAATATCAAAAGCACTCTGAAAAGAATCTGCCATCGTTATGCCATAGTATTTAAACAGGGAAACTGAGGCATGGTGTCTTGCCATGGGCACAGCTAGAAACAGAACTGAAATCTCCCCATGTCTGCCAGAGCTCACTTGTGCTAAAGCATCCCAGGGATGATGGTGAAGGTTCAGCCACAAAAGAATGTGACAAAGAGCTGAGCACTCAAGAAAGTTGTCCTCCTATCACAAAATAGGGGATCCTTGAAAGACCTGTTAAGCGCAATTTTTTGATAAAATGGCCATAGTGTTTAATGACTATTAAGACACAAAATTGTGTTTGTCTGTCTGTCTCCCATTATGATTTTACTGCTTCATCTTGTCCATTTTTTCCAAAGAGATCAGAGTTCCATTGGAATTAATGGAAGCAGGACTGAGAAGCACACACTGTTTGGCACTAACCTGCCAAATTATCTGCCAAATATTTGAACACAGAAAAATTAAACCTGCATTTTTTACCTTACCTGGGAGGAAAGAGAACCGCTTTTATAAAGATCCACGTACGTTCACAGAATATCAACTACCGATGCAGCTTACATTGTCTTTGGGTTTTTTTTAATTGGCATAACAATCTTCAAAGTAGTCTGGACTAGGCCATGATCTTACAAAAAACTATTCCTTTTATATACTTAGTATATACTAAGTGAACAGGAGCTTTCCCATTTTTATGCAGCTGGGTCAGTATTTCCACAGTACATCCACCTTAGAATATCAAGCTGCCACTTTGAAATGTACCTCAGACCAAACAAAAGCTTGATCCAGATGATAGCCAAATTTCTATAGCATTAAACAAACTAATATATACAGATTTTTTAAAAACACTAAACTAAAATATTTGCTGCTGTTTACTTGGTTACTCCGATTCTTTGTGCTGAGATTTAACATCATGAGACGTTAAACATTTTATGGACATAAGTAGTCAGCTGCTACAAATAAAATATGTGTTTTCAACTGCCATCATAAAAAGGTAAAACCAAGACTTAAAAAAATCTTTACGGCATTATACAGTGAGTTGACAACCTATCATCCAGTATTAGACAAAACAACTGAAATTAGTTCTGGCATATTTGGGGCTAGTGGTTAAAAATAAAAATAGCAAATGTAAAAGCATGAAAACTGTATTGCCATTATGCTTAAGGACAATAATAAATCTAAGGATGCCAATGATTGCTTTGGGTACTACAAACGACTGCTGCCAATCAACTCTAAAATATGTAATGCATGGTGTTCTAAGTATCCTAACTCAAGGCAAACTCCACAACACCACAAGTAATATTGTCTGCCACAAACTGCTCTTTTCATTAGGCGACAATAAGAATTGACATCTCCATTTTTTAGTAGTTGTGGAACTGTTCGTCAGAAATGCGCTTTTTTTTTACAGTATAACTCTAATTTTACAGAAAACTTCTTTGAAACCAATTACTCTGCCCTTGGATCTTGAAAGGAAGGTCTTAAATAAACATGTCCTGAGGCAAAAGTGAGAGGCAGTATCACTTTGCACAAACAGCAGCAATTGCTTTCTCCCTAAAAATATACTTTATATATACATATACTCGTGCCCACACTATAGAGAAAGGGAGGAACCATGCGTTTTCTGATGACAACTGTTTTAGGTAGTGGAACTTGAAAATACTCAAAAGAATTCTCACCTCTAGTTGACTGTGATCTTGATTTTCAAAGGCTGCAGTGCACAACATTTATTAGTGCAACACTCTTTCAGTGTTTAAACACTATTTATATTTGCATATGCTTTAGTTAAATCCCCTTTTACCTCATGAGCCTCAAAGCCACAACTCTCTATAAATGAATTCTTGTCACTACTACTTCCTTGTTTCAATTACTTTAAGGAATTCATTACTTGGACTTTGGAATTCTTTCTTCTTTTCTTTTCACTCAATTCCTGTACTGACTCTGCAAAGCTTTGTAATCTGACAATAACAACCAGAAAACACCGGTGGCTGATCCTATCTTTTGCTAGGCCACATTCAGCTTGCTCTGTTGAGGCTTTTTAATCAAGTCTCAACTAAAATCATGCACATGTTTTTCATTACAGTAACTCCCTATTTGAAAATGGCAGGTAAAATATTAAATTGGGAAGCAACATCTAGACCTGTTATCTGATGGTTTGGCAGTGGCTGACCTCATATGCCACATGAATGAAATTCACCTCGCTGCAGCCCTGACACACTGTGTTGCCTGTTGAGAAGGAGGAGGGGGCAAAATCAGGCAGGGCAGTGGGGAAAAGGGAAAAAGAAGAAAAAAAGAGATGTGAAGGTAAAGCACAACTAGCTAACATCAGACAAGGTAGTGAGAAAAACTATTACAGCAGGCTTGGCAAAGGACCATTAGGTAGGCTCAAGAGCCTAAATCGTTCTGGTAGCAACGTGAAAGGACTTTGCTGTAGTCCCTCAGCCTGCCAGGGGGGATTCAGGGAGGGAACAAGGGTGATGAGGAAGGGAGAGCTGGAGGGGAAGGGTGATGTATTTCATTTGCTTGTCCCTTGCAGGATTTGCAGTTCGGGGCTTGTTTGGGGTATGTGTATGAGTGTGTGTGAATTTCCCCCTATATATAACTTGGAATCTTATTAGATAACAACTTGGTGACACTGCAAATCCAGTATTCCTCAGAATGCTATTTTTGAAGCTGAAACACACAACATATTTTGATGTCCAAAGAAGTACAATAAAGATCCCCCTTCAAAATAAAACAAGAAGTCAAAAACAAAAAAGAAGGGGGGGGGGGGGGGGAGGGAAACCAACCCAAATGCACATGTAATAATTTCCAGGCGGCCTTCCTGTGATTGTATCCGATTATTTAAATTTTGGACTGTCTCTTTAATTTGAGGAGCGGGGAGAGAGGCGACAGATGGCAGACAGAATTGACTTATGTCCTCTATTCTTCTGCAGAAGAAGGGGGAGTGCAGAAAGTTTGATGGAGGCAGAAGCTACAGTACGCAGGCCTGGCTATAACTATCTAATAGGTCTTTTGACGGATCGGTTCGGAATATTTAGGTTTTTTTCTCCCCCAGACAGGCTTTGTAACAAACCCACGGTCCTGGAGGTTGCCATGGGTGATGAGAGCGCTGACATCCAGTTCCAACTACAAATAAGCACATGACAAATGGGCCCAGAGCCCTTCGACAGCCCTGAACCTTGGTGACCCCCTAAAATACCCAGCCACCCTGTGCCCACGCCCCAAAAAAAAAGCATTACTGAGTATATTTTTTAAAACTGAAAGCTTGCACTTAATTGGAAACACTGCCATGTAACCAAAATGCTTAGGACAGCATGTACAAGTAAAAATAAATCACACAGCATTGTTATTTAATGCGCTGTGACATCATTTCCTGAAATTAAACAGAGATGACACAGATTCAGACAGTCCCTGCTAAGGTTCAGTTCAAACAATTCACAGATGTTTTCCTCCAGCCAGCAGAAAACAATGCGGGGTTTAAAGCACTCCTCTCCCGCTCCCCCGCTCCCGCGCCCGCTCCCCAGCCTTTTCGCTGGTATGAGGAGGTATGGCAGTTTTAGAATACATGTTCCCGCAAAAATATTCTTTTTTTAATTTAATTACTCAGGCTGTTGTACTAAATAGATGGATCATTGTGTCACAAAAGCATCAATTTTTCAGAAGAAATAACAGATGTCTATGTAACAATGATTAGATTAACCACTCCCAGACAAAGCTAGCTTTTGAGGCCCACACACCCCATGACCCTGGGTTCCCTCTTCTGTAGGGGGTGGATGTAGAAATGTCAGATCTAATCTCAGATTCCATTTTTAAAACAAACAAAGCCCCACCCCCACCCCCATTTCAGCTCTTTTCTTTTAAGGCTGTGACGTTTAAAAGGTACATGAACGCTCGGTCTGTTGCTAAATCTTGGGGACTGATTTCGTGGCCGAGGACAAGGGGCGTGTGGAGGACGCAAGCTTTGGGCCTGGGATCAGGAGTGACATTTTGAGGAAGGTTCCCAGTTTTATTCTGTGCAGGCTGGCGGTGCCATAGCGCAGACGGGCAGGACAGGAGAGGGGTGCTGGTGACATTAAGTAGGTCTATGCCACCACCAGCAAAAACAATGCATGTCAAGAGCAGCCGCCAGCCCTTCTGGTGAGCAACCAGAGCAACCTTGGGGTGCCAAGGTGCACAGCCCCATCAGGGACACCAGGACACCAGGTCATGGGAGTTTAGCATTCAGACACTGTTTTTTTCTCCAGTACTAGGGTGAAATCACTTAACCTCTCCTCACAAAGTTTACCCAGCTGAAAAACGAGCAAATATTATTTTGCGCTTCCAACTGGGCGGTGTTTGTACAGTCAGGGAGGTCTGTCCTACACCAGCAAGCAACTCACTACCTGGCTGCACAGTCAGCACACGGCCAGTCTAGCTTAAAAGGCAGACCTGGAATAAAACTGTACCTTAGGCACCTCCAGTTCTCTGACTACATGGTGCACTGAAATGGCACAGAAATGGCAGCTGTGCAAACCCACATGCAGGTCATTTCACAGGACAATCAGAGGGCATCGTCCGCCTCCTCAGTGTACCCCGGGAGCGCACAGTGCATCACAGCGCAGTCCAACGTGCACTAAAATTCACCAGAATGTCTTCATATTCTTGCATTTTCTTGAGTGTCCCAGCCTTCTTGTCATTATTTTAACTGGGCAAAGGTCTGTTGTATTTTTGGGTTTGCTTTTGTTTCTTTTAAGTAGAGCAAAACCTGCAATGTGAAGAACGTTTCTGCTAGACCAGGACTCTGAGGAAAGCTGTTTTACTGTTTGACAGGAAAGTAAGCTCTTCAGTGTGGAGTGCAATGGCCAGCTATGTTCCTAACCCTCCTTTAAGTATTATCGCTAAAATCATGATATGGGAGGAAATATTTATGAAGGTGGGATGGCTTCAACTGTTTTGAAAGCTTGCTCCATTAAAAGCTTGCTCCAAGATTGGCTTGGGTTGACAACAGTCATCTCTAGAATCAAATATAATGAATAAATAAAATAGCCACCCTGTATAAAAAGCTCGGTAAGCCATTCATCAAAATATGATAGGGATATATTCTCAGATACACCCACACAAATACAGATATTTCAGTAAGACTGTTCATATTATCTAATCTGGCCACCTGAATACAGCAGGCTATGAAAATTAATTCAGGTGAATACAAGACCTGTGGCTGGTTCATTTTAACACATTCCAGCAGACCTTGCTCTAGCGTGATACCAAAGCAGATGAAACCAAAATCTACTCTGCAAGACACTTTGAAGACTAAGATTTTCAGCCAGAAGATTGCAGAAATCAGGCTAAAATGACACTGTTCAAACAAATGTTAAGAGACAGAACTTCAGCTAGCAAAAAAAGCAAAAAGCCAGTTTGACTCCACTGACTTTAGGGGAGCCATACCAAATACCACCAGGTAGGAATATGGCACCATCATAAAAAAGGTTTCGTTTGCAGGCTACCATCAGTATATCTCTTACTTTTAGTTGAGATATACATCTTACAGACTAACAAAAGAAACAACCAAAACAGAACTTTAACAAAAGGCATCACTCCAGGTAAGTGTCAAAGAATAAATGCATCTCTGTTCTACCAGCTCTGTAAAAGAAGGAAAAAACGTTGAGTGTAGCAAAAGTGTAGTCCTCAATACACCACACTGCAGAAAGGGCTGAACTACCAGAGGTACAAGTCCATAGAAGGGTATAATTACTTCCCTCATAACTTTGCTCTCTTCTGACTATGTACATACATTTTAAAGGTCCTCCATCCTTCAAAAGGGCACAGGAGAAAGGGGGGGCCGGCTCTGTATAGCTGCTGGTAAGAAATTCTAATCTCAACATTGGTGTAAACTAGAGGTGTCTATACATTTGAGCACTTCCTGTTTTCACTTCATGATCAAATATGTTCTTTGCAGGGCAAATAGGGGAGCACTTGAGGGAGGAAAGCAGAGATGTCTGAGAGGCTAATTGAGTGTACTAAGGACTCCTTGGCATAGAGGAAAAGGAGTCTTCCAAAGCGATGAATAAACTCTCGGCTTGGGTCAGATTTCTTGCTGTTTCTTTTCTTTAACCACCTTTGAACTCAAATAAAAACAGCCTTAATGTCAGGTTTACCTTTCTGATGTCGTAATCTTTATGTACTATTGAAAAGCTTATACTACCAGACTAGGATTTCCTCTACTTTCTTAAACACTGGATATTATCCAGAAAAAGCATACACATTTCCAACCAATTCATCCTCAGATCTTTCATCTTCCGGTACTGTTGTAATTCCAAATGTAAGACAGAGCTCAGTAAGTGAATGAGAACATGACAGAAGCTCCTACTCCTTGCGTTTGATTTCCAACAATAAAAACATGCATGTATATCCTATTTCAAATATAATTAAAGTTGCTGCAAAATGGAAGCTGTGATAGGGTTTAGAAATTGTTTTGAAAGACACAGCCTGTCAGATACATTCATTCTACAACAGAGTTCAAGTGCCTGTCTTTTCAAAAAAGCCACTTAGGCAATTCAATTTTTAAAATCAGCTACCTTAGGAGTTTGCAAACTGAATGAATAAAGGAAAAAAACCAGCATTTTATTTAAAATCATAAGTAAATTCAATTAGTCAGAGCTGAGTTACTTTCTGAATTTGACAGTCTAAAGGAATTTAAAGTTTAATCCATGCCATAAGAGATGGACTGCCACTGCCTCTCCTTCCAGGGAAACCAGAGGTTAATGATTTTTGTCATATTGAGACTAACAGCTAACAATTGCTACAGTTGGCCTTTAGTATTTTATTTGTCCTTTTGAGGTATTCAGAATAGGTGACAATGGCTTGCAGTTGAGAACATATGTAGAGAGACCCCTGTGGCTTATGGAAAAGTTGCTCCATGCTGGTTGGGTGTTTGAAAAAAAAATACAACCAGAGCTCTTTTATGTTCCTCTCCTTAATGAATGCATGAATGTCAAAATGTACCAATGGCCCATTCAGGGGGCAAAGCCTAAGCAGCTCCTTCTTTAAGAACACATCCTGAGATGTAAAATACATTTGCTTAACAAATTAAAATAATGAGATAATTCAATTAGTTTCTTTAAAAAAAAAAAAAGAGAGAGGAAGAAAAAAGGGTACATCAGGGGATTATTGTAATACAAGAACAGGTCATAGAGCACAAAGGAGGAACAAACCAATTTGAAATAAGGTTAGAGTAGTAATGAAGGAATGTACATTGAATCATGGACGTCCATTGTAAAGATATTTACTTGAAACAATAAAATTGTACATCACAGATTCCCCCGTTCTGGCTCAGCCAGCACTGTGCTTTGAATGGACAAGCTAATTTGAGAAAAAGTGTGAGATCTTTAAAAGAAAGGAGTTCTCTTCCTTCCCTGCATGTGTTTATGGCAAGAATCTTTCTGAATTTACATTGCACTGGTCAGGGGTCTCCATTATCAGTTTGCAGGTCTGAGAATTACAGCACAGTAAATCTTTCAACACCTGCAAACTCATTAAAGCCTGGATGGTAAAAGGTTTGGGGCTTTTTTGTGTTCATTTAATTTGATTTTTGTGAGGCCATCCTCACCAGTGATGGCAAATTTCCTCAATTCATGCAGGATGGAGAGGGTCAGGAGAGAGAGGATGGAAACAAGGAAAAGGGATTTTAAAAAGCCAGGAGGACTTTCCTCAAGAGGAGCGAGAGGCAGTTGACTGTTTAATAAGCATGTGTCAAATGCTTTCAAGGAGTATGTGAGAAAGGAAGGCAGGGAGAAAAAAAACAAGATATCACAAATTGCATAAAAGGAAACAGAGTTAACACAGAGACATGTACAAAACAAACTGGTTTATTTGTGGCCTTGCTTTTTGCTGTCTGCCTGTACTACTCCTCTAAAGATACCCTACAGCAAAATGAAAAACCCTCCACTCACACTCACTCGACTTCCAAATTAAAAACATTTTACAGGTTAGTAAATCTCCAGCTGAGGTGATGTAGCAAAGAACAGCTGTGAAGTAATTTTGATAATGATGAGAATAATAAGCACATGGCAAGGTTCAGGGCTTTGCTGTTGCAGCTTCAGTGCTCCTGAATAGATAAAAGTGATTA
Organism: Falco rusticolus; assembly: GCF_015220075.1. NCBI lineage: Eukaryota > Metazoa > Chordata > Aves > Falconiformes > Falconidae > Falco > Falco rusticolus. Next base: position 56,023,248 of record NC_051193.1, on the reverse strand, counting down.
AATACTCCTGATTATCCCTGACCAATATGTAATGGATTTACAGCCCTTTCAATTAGTCAGTATTTGCTTAGGACTCATTATTTTGTCTTTGGTTAAGTAATCAGCCCAGAGACTCATGTTCTGTCTAATTCCTCTGAGCCAAGTGGGTACAGGGCACCTGACCTTTGAAATGGCCATAGCTGGGAGGCAGGAATAACCACTACTCCAGCAGAGACACTGGCTATTCCAGCTAATCCTGACCCCACAGGCCAGATCAATGCACCTTAGTTTGCTACTAATGTCCTTACATCAAAATGATGGTTTAGAAATGTGGATCTATTGCTCCCCCCTTTAGCTGTGCTGCTAGCAGAGCAGTTCAATAGTCCCTATCATAAATAAATCGGGTACCTTGTCCTGAAATCATTATACTGTAACCAACATCAGCTACCATGAAAATTTATAAAACTTTGGTAGAAGAAAAGGTAGTTAATAACAGTTAGCATTTTAAGAAGTGAGAAACAATTTTACAGTGAGAGGAATAGGAAAATCAATTGATAATTTTACCAGTTTCCAGTGTCCCTAGTTTTTCTGTGGAACCGTGTTTTGATGCCTAAGTGAAGCTATAATAGTCAACAGAACACCAACACATAAAACCAATTGCAAGCAGGATAAAGATAGTCCATGAAGAGTATTGCTTTTTCACATATTTGATCTCTCTTCCCCAAATGTGAATATGGCTAGCTGTTAACGTAATGGACTTGAAGAGAAGCTAAAAAGGTGCTTATTCTCTTTGTTACACAGCTGAAGAATTAGGGAACCTGTAAGCCTTCTCCATTTCTCACAAAGTAACAACGACAAGTTTGCAAGCTGCTGCTTTGACTTCTCTAACATCCGCAGTGTATGTCAGCACACACAGACTGGGGCTCTCCCTTCCACCATATACACAGGAAGTTTGTGAAAACAGAGACCAGCAATAAAGAATCCAGAAGGCAGAGCTTTCTATGTACTAAAGCAAGAAAACCCCCTTTTTTTTTCCTTAGGAACATTTTGAATAGTTCAAAGCAAACAATGGTTACTTTATATGTAGGTGTTGTTCCATGCTAAGGCTTTGTACTCTCTCTCTTTTTCTCTCTATAGGCATGTATGTGTGTATATATATATATATACATACATATATATAGGTTTCTTTCAGACTTGTCATGATTCCAAGAGCCAAGAAAAAAAAAATCCAGGAAAAAAAAAGCAACAATAATTGAGCCCTAATAATCATCCAAAAAATTATGGGGACAATTGATTTCTAATAGTGATGAATAAACCTCATTAGGCACATGAATAGAAATCTATTTTGGTTTGGGGCACCACTTACTGTGAGATGCTGGAAAAGCCACGCTCTCATGATATTTGTTGCTACTTTGGGAAAAATGCCTCTTTTCTTCTGACGCTTTTTGTCCTTGTCTGGGTCATCATCATCCCCTGTACCAGGTGAGGCTACACTGTTGTCTAAACCATCTCCTACAACAAAGAGAAAAACAGGAAGGAGGGGACATTTAATGAACAAGATATAGAAGCCAAAAAGGATCATTAATTACCAAGACACTACCACAGTTTTATTTTGATTTGCTAGATCAGGCACACATAGTTTCTGATTATATATGAGTGCTGATACAAATATGTAAAAATTAGAAACCATGTCTCTCCAAATACTAATTTTGCATTTCACACATGCATATATCATTAATTCAATTACAATTGTGTGCTTGACATAGTGCAATAGCTCTTTGTCAATTATGGGATTCAACGTGGGAAAACCTGCCACAAGAAAACCCATTCACTGTAAATGCATCCCTACAACCATTCTGAATGCGTACTATAAGTAATCAAGTTAAATGTTCTGTAGTCTATATATTCGAGGCCCTCTGCAGAGGTGGCAGTAACCATGTCACCGTTCAGTGCACATAACACACTGTCAGATGAGCCCCTCCCCATAACCATCACCTCCCAACCCACATACATAGGCACGCACAAACACGTACACCTAGTATGACCCTGCATATAGCATTTGCATGACATGAAAACTTCTACATCTCTGCATCAGTGATTATTATCATTAAAAAAAAAAAAGATGCACATCAAGGTAGAGCTCTCACTTAATCAGAACTTTCCATCAACATCTTTCTCTTCTGTGCTTTTCCCTGGCATTAATTGTGCATTAGCAAAAATCATTTACTTTTAACAGTCATAGTTATTTTTTCTTGCCCTCCAGCAAAAATGCCTTGAAAGCCTGCCTGGAGGGCATCTAAATTATGTATCTGAAAAACTCTTCTGGCAAGGCATTGCAGGACCCCTACTTTCTTAAAATTCATACGAGCACGTCTTCCTGTTTTTGGGAAGGCATCAATCAAGAGCAGCAATATATGCCATATTCCTACATTAATATTTGAACTAATAACTTTAAAAAAAGGAAAGAAACAAGATCCGACTTGTGGCATAATCAAATGCAAAATAAATGAAGAATACTGGGACAGCACTGAGACTTTATAGATTGCTGTGTTTTCCTTACACATCATTAGCCCGGAGCCACACGAAAGAGGAAAACAGAGAAGTGGAGAGTTTATGCTCCCTGCTGGTGTTTAAGAAGCCGAGGTCCTGGAAGGACATCTGGGAATTGTGCTGAGACGGTGGTTTTTGTAATTTAAGAATAGACATTCATTAGCAGTAAATGCCATAAATCCCATGCTAAGTAAAAACCTTGTCCAAGAAAGCCTAAAACAATAAACTCTGTGCTCAATGTAGCCTGAGCTAGACGCTCCATAGCTTCCTGAGGAATGCTATAGATTCATGAGCTAATTCCTATAGCCTTGTCTAGCTCTGTAGTGCTGCTAAACGAAATACGTTGCTGCTACATACAGTCCATTTGCTTCAAAACTTGCATTTCAGCTCCATCTTCCCTCCCGTGCCAGATCACCCTTCTTCCACTGCCTCCCCTCTGAAAAACCAACCCTTTTGGACTGGAGAGGCAGAAAAAGCCACAGCAAAGAGCTGGCAGATTAATTTTATTGACATTTCCATTTTCACTGCAATGTGATACCCTCCATCACATGGAAGAGATGACCCTCACTATTTACAGACTGACAGGCCACTTCATTACAACCACCCTGCCCCAAGGCAGAGCAGCTCCTTTCCATCTGCCCAAACACCAGAGCAAGACCCTGAAGTCACTGCTCTCTTTCTCATGCTCCTTTTCCTTTTTTTTTTTTCTTGTTTTGTTTGTTTGTTTCTGTTAACGATAGAGAATGGAGAGTCAAATCACAGCAAACTAATCAAAGAGATTACAGAAGCCCTAGACGCTGTAACCAACTGTTCGCTTTTGCATGTTGGTTATTTAGAATGCGCTCCTTTCCCTTGCTCTCTCCTCCCCATATATTCCACCCTACCCCTCTCTCTCACACACGCGCATGCACACACACACACACACACATACACACACAGTTTCCACTATGCCAAGGAACTGCTGCAAGGCAAATTCTCACAAACACTAATGGCTTCTGACTGCTCCTTGGCAACCCCAGCATTTTAACCTGGGTGGATATGCTCTCCAAAATACAGACACTGGAGCTATCTCATCAGCTGTTCATGTGACACAGATGGAGAGTGGCTATTAGGAGCCAGGCAATGGGCCTTGGGGATCTGAGGTGCTGTACTGTAGCCTCAGGCAATTCTGAAAAGCAGTACCCAGAGATGGGAGGAAAAAAAATCCTACTGAAAGTGCAAGTTTGAAGTCAGTCAGTCTGTTTGTCTATCTGTCGTGCGGATAAAGATATCTTTGTCTCTTTATGTAAAGCTATGTGTGTATGCATAGGATGAGTGGAGCTATAAAACGTCTGCTCTGCACCATCCTTTCGCTCTGCAGAAGCACCAGTTTGCTTTCTGTATGGACAAATTCCTGTTTGTCTGCATAGACATAGTCTGTTTGAAAGCATCCTCGGCAGGAGTCACCCACATGCTAAATCAGTGTTTAGACCATTTGGAGAGGCTGTTAATATCCTAGTTTTAAAAAGCTAATAGCAGCCCAGGAGAGGAAAGTTCAGCTGAAGCTCTCATTGCCTTCCCACCTTAATCAGCAGTCAAAACTGACAGCAGCAAGAGTCAGTGCTTCCCTAATCTGTTCCGTAACCTCATGAAAGGACATTCAAATATCGTACCTCCAAACGACCTCAGAAGATGAATACGGCAAGATTTGTTGCTCCTGGTGAACTACAGGCCCAATCCTCCTAATCTATATTGTCGTAACTTTATTAGGACTACAACTGCTCACATTAGTGTAGACTGTTTCTAGTGGCAAGAAATCACAGAAGTAGCCCATAACTGATTTTTCCAAGATGGAATTATTTACTTCTTGGATATGGAGGGCCTGATCCTAGTTTTCTGTATCCAAATAAACATTAGTCACTTTTAAATGAAGAAAAAGAAATTACCAAAAGTGAAATAAACCGAATACATATGAAAGTTACTCTATGCCAAACTGGATTAACTATATTATTAAATGCTGTATGAAGGAATCTAAATAATTTAAACCATCATTACAAGTGATTCTGCTTATGTGAACTGTTCATATCCTGATTTAGATAGTAGTTTGTTAGAAAAGTAGAGGCAAGTCCTAATTTGTATGGAAATTGCACTTACATAAGCACAGTTATCCGAGTTTTCTGGTGGGGAAATTAAGACTAGATTTTGGCCCACTGACTCTCTCTTTCACGCAGCAGCAAAAAAATGAAGGGTGACTTTCTCCTGCTTTGCACACTCTTCACTCCTTTATTCTTGTGCAAAGAGTACAAATGATTGCAAAACCCTACCACTGCTCTAGGGAAGCAGAGAGTTCCTAAGCGGCACTCTCTTTGTGGAGGTGTCAATGACTATGCAGGATTCAAGCCAGTAGAGAATTAGGCATATTACCCAGCTTGTTTAAGATTATATCAATGCTATGTAGTAGTCTCAATAACTCTTATAAAACATGGAGAGAATTTACAAGAGACTTTGCAGTGATCCACACAGGGTTCCTTAGAGACCTTCTCTTCTAGAGGAAGGGTTTGTGGAGGAGGCTGAAGATGCAAGTCTTCTTTACACAGCCAGAAGTTAGGTTTCCACATTAGCTCTGTGTGCCGACACTCTTAGCATGCGCTGAGGGTTTCTTCTCACAAGATAAATTCTTTTGCATTGAAAACAAAGCAGACTACCTCTTATTTCAAAAATACTGAAAAAATAGTTGTAGAAGGCTTTCCATTGCATCATAATTTCAGACTTAACTTGCTGCAAACTGATCTCTTTGGACAGACTAGCTTGCTGACCCTGATGTTCATATAGCTAAGAACTCTTCAGGAAACAGTCCAGCCCTACAGAAGGCCCGTCCAACCTATCAACTAATTCCTTTTTGACAGTCCTCCACACTATCAGTATTATCTCAGCCCTAGTCCTTGTTTGTGTTCCTCACAGAGTAAAGACCCAGCAAGAGATGAAGCAAGTGCTGTTTAAGAAGCTGCTCATCTAGACTTTTCAACGTTCGTGAACACAATGACTAATAAATTCCCAGTCTATGCAAAATGTTAACTGAAAAGGATAACTCAGCTGGGCCAAAGCACAGAAGTCTGGTAACAACCTGGATCAAAACCCTAGAAATTATTTCTATTACCATCATAACAAGCAGAGCAGTAAGAACAGTGATTTCTGGGAAAATATATTTCAGGACACAGTGTTTGAGTTTCTTTACCATCAGAGGTCCTTTACAGCTTTATGGTTTGTCTTGCTAAAGGACAAGAGAGAAGAGCAAGGCTATCTAAAGCAGGGGAAGACAAGACACTTCACCATTTTTCTAAAAATAGTGCAAGCAATATGAAAACCGAGTTAAGGGATTCTGAAAAGGAAGGCTGCAGTACAGTATGCTGATCTTAAGTAAACTGCTCTACAATCTTTCAGTTCAGTATTTTGATGGAGTAGAATATGTCGATATAAATGCAAAACAAAGGAGAATCGGCATGCAGCTTATATTCACAATTTGCAATTATTTGTTTGTACTTATAACGTGTCCATCTGGACACATTAAGTATTGTAAACCATTATTAATAAGGATGTTCAACTTAGCGATATGATCCACATCACCACCAGATAAAAATGATAAAAATCTGGTTAATTACCACTGCCAAAAAGCTGGAAAGAGAAGTGTCTGAATATGTTTTGAAGATAAGACAGTCTGTGCTGTAGGGAGGGCTAATAGAGAGGGAAGGTCAGCCCCAGAATCAAAGACCCTTCAAGAGAACTCCCTATCTCCACTCCACCCTGTTAAAATCATCAGGCTTTTAGCCTTACAGCTTCAGCAGATCACAGCTCTTTGAATGAAGTGCTGGCTGTGAGTTGGGGTTTTTTTGTCTTCCTATTAATGATCACTGTTCATGGAAGTTGACTTAGTTTCCTTACACCGTAGAGGCAATACTTATCTACTGTATCTTACTGCCTAGGGAAACTGAGCTAGGACAGGTTAAGGGCGGCAAGCCTGGGACTTCTTTGAAAACCACAAATAGTTCAAGTAGGAATCTCAGCTCAGATCAGTGCCATCGCCAGCAGTACTCTGCCAGTACGTGTGCTGGTTTTGCTGAATTACTTGACCACAGGAATAAAGGAGCCATCAGAAGCTGTTTAGGCCTGACACAGGCGTCTCAGGGTGACCTGCATGCTCAGCCACCACTTGCCCCATCCTGCAGTAAGGTGTCCTCAAGTGAGCTGCTCTAATCAGCCCCCTGCGTTCCCTCCCCTTTTGTGTCTCTGAGATACCAGACACATCTCATGGTGTCATATGGTCATATGTTTAAGTGACATATGTGTTATGTGTTCAGACATATAACACGGTCATTGCTCTTGCTACAGAAGATGTTCTTCTCTTGCCCTTCTAGCAGCAGGGAGGTGATGAAGAGCTGGCCTTCTCACTGCTATTCTTTTGGAAGATCTTTTGCTTTACAGAATATAACCCAGCAATTACACTGGGCTGATACTGTGAAGATGACATGTACGCATTTCACACAATCCAGGCATTAGTAACTATTGTAAATTCAAATAAAAAGAAAAGGAAGAGGGCTATCAGCCACTATCAGATCTCACCTACAAAGCTATTCTACTTGATCTAATCACATTTTAGCATAGTTTGTCAGTCAGGAGCAAGTCCCTATTGCCATCTGGCAATATGTGCTAAAGGCTTAAAGAGTTGCATGGTAGCTGGTGTCTAAACTGTATTGACAAAAAGAGACAGAATAAAAACTGTTCCTTTTCTATTTCTGGATAGGCACCATTCTATAATCACTAATTTATCTTATTTTCCAAAAAGGCATTTACAAATATTTGATTATTTATTCCAAGTTTGAAATGACATTCCATCAACGTTATTGTTATAGCAATGCATGCTATAAAATCAGTGATTCAAATCTTTCAAAAATATTTGCAGAACTGTAATGTTTCACATTTCCCCCTTTATGATTTTCCTGTCCAAAAATATGAAAAAAGACTGGCTTTTTTGTGCCTTTAATTGTCTGTGTTTAAAGCTCATGTTTATTTGTTAAGTGAATTGAGAATTCTTAGAGATTATATTCAAAAGCCAGCAACATATTTTTCTAGCTTTTTAAAGAGAAAACTAATAAACAGTGGTTTAAATTTTAAGCTCTTTTGTACAGCCAGGAGGTTTGTGGTTCGTTCATTATAATCCAACATTTTTTCACATCAGGTGAAAAAAGTGTTCCAATGCAGACAAGGGGAACAGTAAAGCAACCTGCTAATTACTGATCTCTCTTACGTTCCTGCTGTGCTAAACTGTCCAGACATGTTGAAGTGAAATTTTTCTGCGATTTTCAAGTGACTAGTTCATGGCCCGCTGCCGTGGAGTGCAGGAGAAGGGATGAAATGCTTTAGTTTACATGCAACATTTACTAACTGTGTGGGTTTTCCGACATTAAAGAGGGGACAGTGACCCATGCCACCTTTTTCACACTCAAAAGAGCACTGAAAAAACAGTCTTCATAGGCTTACCTCAGGCTTCCCTGGCCCTTAACACCCTCCCCCCAGGGTAGGAGCAGAAAGAGAAAAAAGAAGGGATTTTATGCTCCTTTCTCTTCAACTTTTCAGGCGGTATAAGCAGCATTTAGCAAATTCAGCCTCCAAATGGCTCCAAATGCTCTGAGCTGCAGGGGCTCATCCTTTGTTAGCCTCCCTCTATTTACACAGGATTTACGAAGGCTCTCCACTGAAGAGACCACATGTTTCTGACAGAAAGCACTTCCATTCACACTGCATCAGGCAACAGGATTGTAACCACTGCAGCTTCACGCTGACCTGAGATTAGGGATTTCAGCAACATTGAGATGGTAACAATCTGCTAACTAACGAAAATTATCCATGGAGAACTCTGCTGCTTACTCCAGTTAAAACTACCGTGGCCAGATAGATTAGGTTACTTAAAAGGACAATTAAGAACTAGCTACTGTCAAGAATATGCATGTCCATCTACAAATAACACAGACACAGAAAAATATCAGCAGGAAAAAAAAAGAAAAAAATCAGACTGCAGCTTGGATTAAAACAATTTCACCCACTGGCTGAAGACATAAAGTGTAAAAACAGACAGATGGACACATATGTAAATGTGGCTGCATTTGTTTCTCTGGAGCTGGCAAGTTAGTAATAACAGTATAGTTTAATAATTTATTTTCCATGGTATTTTCACACTGGTTAACTGGGCAGTGGCAACATCCTTGCGGAACTTCAGCAGCAGAATAACTCCTTCAAGTCTATTTGCTGCTGGGACAAACAAACTGGACTAAGCGACCTCTCTTGGCTTTAACTACAAGGACACACTCCTGGAACCTGATATCAGTGTGGGGATTTTTAAAATTTAGTATTTTTTTAAAACTCAGTTTGGCCAGTCAGGATTTGTGCACTGAGATTTTTTCCAGATTTAGTATTTGTATCAGGGTTTTTCAAAATGTATTACACACACACAAGCACAACAAATGTAGCTGGTTGGAGCTTGTGCTTTTTTGCTCAATAGCCTTTCATGGGGCAAAAGAAAATCAGATGGGAACACAGGGCCAGAAAGGACCACACAGATCCAGTTTTTGATGAGTTTTATTTTGATTTGGCAAATCATTTTGTTTCTGCAGCAAAGGACAAAACAATTTACTTCTGTAATAGTAACTCATACATGCATCCGTTAAGCACGTAAAAAGTATACGGTATATTCTAAAGTTCTCCATAGTATATCATAATAAAGCTCTTCTGGGCATTCAATGATTCATTTTTAGTGATCTCTTGAATGCCCTTATCCACAGTTAACACTCAGATTTTATTAAGGAAGAAAGCAGGGACAAATGTCCACTTAAGTCCCAGCTCTCAAATTCAACTCTGCTTGCGCTGCAGTACCTAAAGCTAAAGCTTTTTTAATGTTCTATTCACCTCCCCTGTGTGGCATTTCTGCTAACACAGAGTTCACAATCTTTCAGCCCCAAACACAGAAGGCTGCTATCTTCAAGTCATCCAAGGAATGTGCCAGATACTATCATCTCCCCTGCAATACAAAGAACCAGAAAGAGGCAGACACCAAAAGGAGACCGTACTGATCAGGTTACTAAAGTCCAGAAAGTCTTTCCCAGAATGCTAAATGTTAATCTTTGAACCAGCAAATGTTATAATTAAGATCCTTGTAGTTGAAGGAAACGCTAGCTCAGGAAGTCAAAGGTACAGCCATTTGAAGTTGTACTTTTTTGCACGTTTATCCTAATCTCACACCCCTCATGCTGGCATAACCACCATCAAGCACTTTGTTCTATTCAAGCAAAATTATCATTAATGTCAGTGGTAGTTTTGCCTGAGTAAGGAGTGTAAGGCCAGATCCTTGTCTTGTTCACAAAGAATTGCAAGCACTGCACAATTCCAGAGGAGATATACTCATTAAAACTTGTGGTTTATGCTGATTTACGATGGTCTTCGGTGTAAAAGTAAAACTCACTTTGTACCTCACTGGGGAAATGTTCAATGCACTTGTTTCTACATGGTTTTAACTTCGATCCCCCCCTCAGCACAAGATGGGAAGTTTACTCCCAGGTTTTGGCACCTAGGCTGAAGGAAAGTATTATTAAATTAGGTTTAAGTATTTTGTCTGCTTGGGTAATTACTTTGCAGTGTGAATGTAAATAGCTGTTATTCTGTTTAAATTTTTCATCCTACTAAACACTGTCACACAAAATGTCCTTGTGTTGCAGTCTAAATGGAGTTCTTTTTAAATTGCTTTTTTATGTATTTTTAGAGAAATATTTTTAGCATTCTCGTGGTAATTCTGTTAAGGATACCAGCTGCAGACTTTGGCTACAGCTGAGACAACAATAACAAGTCATTAAAGAAATCAGGAGAAAAAAAAAAATTTTGTTTGCCTAAAGCACATCTTCTTTCAGAGATCTTTTTCTTTTTTTAGGTCTCTATCACTGTTGGAGCAAATGGCATAGTGTTTTTAGTTTTCTCAATCAACCATACCAAAGTTAGTATACACTAAAGAGCTATATTTTATTTTAAGTACGATTTCTTATTTGCTTCATGTTATTTTTGTCATTAGAATAATATCAAATGTGGGCAAAATAGCCAAGCTCAATTAAAATTCTACCTGCAGTTGAAGTTAAGTAATTAAGTTCAATAGTGTCTCATCAATATTTAACTTTTAACATTTTGCAGTTGTTTATATATAGCAGAATGTGGAGAACTTAAAGTAGATGATGGCTAACATCCTGTGCTGTTCTTCTTCATTAAATCGTTAATGCAGTTTCTTTAAGAATAAAAATGGTTTTAAAAAGGAAAATATCCATCAGAGCATCTCAGTTTTCCTTACAGCTCTTCGAAACTTATAAACTGTGATGTATTTTAATGTCTTGCAGTTCACCTTAGAAAACATGCTGTTGGACACAACTGCTTGTTCAGGAGACATCCTTTAAAATGATGCCCACCAGCAAGAGTCCATGTACTGTCCATATTAGAAACCTCTCTTTTCAGGGTTATTTAGCTATTAAAAAAGCACCAGCTGAAATATTGCATACAAGTACACATTAATAGGATTTTTTTATCATTTCCAAAAAAAGTTAGGACTAGAAATGTAACAGACATTTATTCCTGAGAGATACTAAGCTAAAATCGTCAGTTAATAAAAAGGACATTTGTTAGGCCACAAGTCCAAAATACACATTAGTCTATTTTAAAATGTATTTTAAAAAATGAAGGATGGCTGAATGCTTGAAAGGCAAAACCAAAAAAAAAGATGTTTTAATAGAAAAGTGTCAAAATGAACCATAAAACCTTTTCTGGGTGATAAAAGGTACACAAATGTGTGTGTTACATAAAACACAAATAAGAGTACCATCTTGATATGCATTCACAAACACCTGAGCAGCATAAGAAGAAATGCTTGCTGTGAATACATAGTCCAGGAAGAAAAAAAATACAAAACAACTCCAAACTTGGCAAGTCTTACATACCATAAGAGCTCCAACACCTATGCACAGTAGGGTGGATTAACCCGCTGGGTGCTGCGGACATATATACACACCTCCTCCTAAAGTGTTCATTTGGCTGGCAGTCTGGAAAATGCCAGAATGTGAAGGGTTACGTGGGAACACTGACAGTCTGCTCTTGTAGGTTTAAGTTAAAGCCCATACTTTAAATATAGTGTGCTAGGTATCTGGAAACATAACTAATACTGTTTGTAAATGATATGCTATTTGGTGTTCACAACAAAGGGCTTGATCCCATGCTTGCTCCCACTGGTGAATCACCTTCTAGACGACAACCACATGCTTTGGATCTGCCCATATTTATTTTCAGGGTAACATTTTTCAGGAGTCTTTTCCTCCAAGAAGCCTCGTAAAGGTAAAGTGTAAACCATCTATACCTCATCTGCTATATATGTATTGGATGCTTGAATGTGGTTACTGGAAAGGCTTGAAACATTTAGTCTTTCAAGTTCAGCAGACAGATTATAAGAACAAGCATTTAAAAGCCAAAGCCCCTAGCCAGTCCCTGCTAGTTTCTTAGTCTAGCTTCAGCCAGGAGGGAAGATACAGTTAAGAATATCCAAATGCCTCAAACTGGAAGAAGCAGCAAGCATACAGACATGTGAATTCTGTGAAATTCAGAGAATTTCAGCTCGTTGACAAAAAAAAACCCAAAAGAGGTCTTTATGACATCAGAAAGGCTGACAAGCAACTTGCTTTCTCCCACAGTATAGTTTTACTGGATTGTTTCAGGATAATGTGAGTAAAAATAACAAGTGAAAAAGGAGGGAAGGCCATGGCCTTCTCTCTCTGCACCCAAACTATCCCATAAGATGCTTTGGACCTGCTGTAAGTGATCAAAAGAACTGACAGAGCAACACACAATTTCATAGAAACATGGGGAAAAGCTTTTGACAAAAGTTTTGATGAATTGGATTTAGAAAATACGAAAGCATAAAAATAGAAAAACCACAGGGTACTGACTTTTTATAACACTTTTTGCTTAAAAGTTCACAGCACAAAACTAAAAATCACAGAACCCCACTCTGACACCTGATGCTTTGTTTTTCTGTTCATGACCTGTAATTTCATTTCAAGTCTTTCATTGCAGCAGAAAGTGTTGCAAAAGACAAATATGCAGTGCCTACAAAGTCTTCCTAGATTGATTTTGTGTCTCTGAGCTCTTTCTAGAGAAGAACCCCACAAGCTGGGCTTCAGAGGACTTCCACCACCCCACTCTCCTGCCTCAGAGGAGATCGGGTTGGCTATACGTAGGGACCCCAAATAAAAAACCTGGCAAGTTATGAGACTTCTCTTCCTTCAAGTTCAGATGGGTAAAACTGAGTTTCCCCCTGGACAGGCTGTTCACCTAGCCAGTTAGAGAACTGACATGTGTGCCATAAGATCAAATCTAAGCCCCACCAATCAAGTAGCAGTCCAGGCTAAATGTGCTGATGCAGCAAATTTCCAGATCTTGATCACACTAGGCAGGGGAGTCATTCTTCTCAGTGATAAAGTCACTGAATGCACTCTTGAGGAGATAAAAAATTAAGAACTGGCTGACTTTGCACCATTTGAGTGAGGTATTCACTGCTGACCCAGAACAACAGAACT